>NC_086153.1:213147867-213450897 GCF_035149785.1 Candoia aspera
AGAGAGCTCATTACATAGAAGTGCTCTTTCCATTAGTGGAAGGGAAAGTTCTGTTCATTCACTAAAAAATTAGGATCAGCATCGTAGTGCTTAAATAAAGCTTGGGTTTGTTGAGATGCTGTAACAGATTATCTCCTGAGTCAGGCGCATGGACAAAGATGCCTGGCTTCTGAGTGTTTCAGTTGCCTGTCTTCATGCACGGCTGGGTAATCCCCCTCCTCCTACCCTGCTTCAGACAGCTTCTTGTAATAGAAACAGCTTTAGCAGCAGGCTATTAATTATAACCAGTATCTTTCATAGTTCAAGCATTTATATGGCCTGTCCTCAGCAAGTCTAAGGCCAGTGATGCTAATGTCTCTATTTCTTAGTTCTCAGGCAATAGCAGCTATATTTTGCTTGGTGGTAGGCCTTGCCCTACCAGTGGTAAAAATTTCATGTCTCAATGAATGCTTGCTGTCAGTGGCATTAAGAGATCCATGTCTCCTACTGTATTGTCTTATTTTTCTGTAAAAACATCACCAAACAGCCATATTGCAAATGGGAACTGGACAGCCCTCTAAACCATGATTCTGTTCTAGTTCTAATCTAGTTCTTCTAATTAGAAGTACTAGCTTGATCTCACAAATGCATTTACACAGGAATCTCTCTGTGTGCTTTTGGACCAGAAAGGTGGCATGAAGGTACTTGATTCCTGGGCTCAGGAAAAGGGCTTGTAAAGATCCTGACTGCCTTTGGGCATCCTGGTCCAATTCTTCAGCCAGTTTATGAGATCAAAAGAGGACGAAGTAGTATGTTTACTCCTGGTATGTTACACCAGATAAAGCTGGTATCCTTCAACTTTACCTCTGGAGTCCTTGAAAAAGGCTTTGCTAATAGGCATGAGGAAGCAATGATTTGATTCTCTGTGGGGATTGTGTCTCTGTGCAGCTCTCTACAGTTGGTGGTACATTAGACATTTAGATCTACTTGAGATTGTTTGGAGTTGCCTCACTTGAATGTGAAGATTTTCAAGAGCATTACATTTAGTGTTTCTTACCTTTATTTCGATTTTGCAAATCTTTCTGCAATTTTCAAGAACCATCTATAAATAAAATGGGCAATAAGAATGAAAGAAGCTTATGTAGTAACTATTCAGTAGTTTCAAGTAATAAAGCATTCTGCCATAAAACATAATGATAAAAGTATTCAGTATTGTTGTGGGGAAAATGCCCACTTAAATTAGGAACCAGAGCGATTTGAGATTATGCAACAAAATATCTTCTATTGGAGTGCACAACTACAGTGATCACTGGGCCCCTCAACCAAGGCTGTAGAAGAGAGTTACAGATTAAATACTTTTGGTTTATTACATAGGAATGATAAAGGAAATATTGCAAAACACAGTGTGACCTCTATATTGGAATGTTTCTGATAATGCATTGGGATGACTTTATGGCATCACCCCTGCATTCCTCTAAACACAGTACTGGCTGTAAGACAAATATATACACTTCTGAATTTATCATGATTAATATTTCAGCACAAATCAGTTTTCAGTTTTGTTGCATTTACCTAAATTAGGCAATTCAAATGTCTGGATATATTCCTTTTACCTTTATTAACTCTTACCACTTTTTTTTGTTTATTTTGTAGGCTGTAGCATAAATTATAGTGCTCAAGCTCTTTATTTGGTAAAGATTAAACCCAAATCAGTTCTTCAATTTGTCTTTCAGGTTGGCATAGATTTCACTAAGGATAGGCCAGAAGTCCTTATTTGTTGGGTTCCCTGCTGTGGGTTTAAGTGATACAAAGTGATTATCATGGCTTCTGCTCTGTATCCATCTAATTCACACCTGCACCCTTTTGTAGAAGCACAACACTTTAACTGAATATGAGGTCCCAGTAGATTTGGTTCCTTTCCTTTTTATAATCCTTCAGCGTTAGATTGATTTATGAATGTATCAGATTCTTTGTTACCGTGTAAACTACTAATTAATTTAAAGCACCCCTGGGAAAAATTAAAGCCCTGGTTAAGACTTTCAACAGGCTCAGATGGTGCTAATAATAGGAAAGCAAGTTATATTAATGAATTTAAGTGTGATCATTCCTATCACATCCCTTCCCCCAAGCTAGCTCAAGATTTAGGAAAAAACCAAACCAAACCAAACCGAGTAGAACCAACCAAGAGTTAGATTTAACAAAATCTTGAATCTTGAATTAAGTAGTGGTTGTGGCTATTTTGCTGGTGGTATAATCTTATACCCTTTAATATTATAATTTCTATCCTGACTAGATGGTATGTGAATAAGAGAAGCTTCACAAATACTTTATGTGTTTCAATTCAGGTTTTCTATTAAATTTGTTAATGTTTTTTAATACTTTATGAAATTACTAATAATTTTTGGCTTCAAAATAACACCAAATTGTCTCATGAAACTGATAGAAAGTATGCTTATACAGAACCATCATAATACTTTTTAAAAGTTGGCTAATCACATTTATATCAGTTGAATTAAGATTTGCAATGTATTTATATCACATTTAGGTCAGTGAGATTTAAATAGCTGAAAGACTTTCCAGAACATGTGAAGGGCAAACTGAGTAGGATTACAATGATAAATCTTCCCTTGCCCAATGTGTATTCCAAACCCTGTCAGAAGAAACTCTGTATAGGATGAGGACCCTGCCAAAAAAAAAAAAAACCAAAACCTTCAACTGTACACTTTTCCATTCTTTTTTTTTTTTTTTTTACAATTCCTCATCCTATACAAAATCTGTTCTGATTATCCATTGAGCAGGATGTGGCATGTGGCCACTCAAGCTTTGGAAGGCCCAGCCAAGAAGGTATATTCTTTAGTTAGTTTGATTGACAGTCACCTTGTGGGTTCCCCAGATTAATGACTCAGATGCCCCAAAGGTCTATGAAAATGGCTGAACTCAACCTACACCAGTTGGCAGTCCAAACAGTTGTTGTTGGTGGGTTTTTGCTGTTGATGATGATGCTTTCAAGTCAGTCTTGACTCCTGGTGACTGCCTGGACTAGTCCCTGTAGTTTTCTTGGCAAGCCTTTTTGGAAATGGTTTGCCATTGCCTTCTTCCTAGGGTTGAGAGAGAGTAATTGGCCCAGAGTCACCCAGCTGGCTTTGTGCCTAAGGTGAAACTAGAACTCCCAGTCTCCCAGGTTCTAGACTGGTGCCTTAACTGCTACACCAAACTAGCTCTCATGGTGCATGGTACATCCTTTCATATTCACCTCATGCATCAGTTGGCATTTAGATACTATTAATACATTGAATTCAACTTGAGGGAGAAGTTTGTTTCAGGAACTGGCAACACAGTTTTGACAGAGGGAAACAAGTGGTTGACTTTGTCTGGGTTCCAAAGCTAAGCTGGCCTGATTAGTCCTTAGATGAGAAATCATCAAGAAAATCTAGGCATCGTGGAAAAGGCAGTCACAAACCACTTCCATATTGTTTCTGAAAGCTGCCCAGAGTCACTGTGTGTGAACTGGGCAGCCATATAAATTTGTGTAATTAATTAATTAGGATACATTAGAAACCTAATTTAAAAAACACTCAGTTTGAACCCCCTGGGTGGGGAAAACATGCCCTTCCTTCTTACTAGGATAGAAATCTCTGCTAAGTTTTTGTGTTCTCCAAGTCTCCTTTTCTCTGCTTGAGCAAGAAGGGAGCAATGCCTGTAGGTTGCTCACCACCGAGATTACAAGTACAGTTAAACAAACATATGGCTAGGAAATATGATTTGGTTAGGCCTGTTCATGTAGAGGTAAGCAAGCTGTCATTCATACTTTGGAACAGAAGACAAAAATGTTGTGACTTTATATATCTTATAGTTAGAAAAAATCCAAGTGTACTATGTGTATTAGGTCACCTTTGTTTAACACTCCTCAATGTTTATCACTGCCATTGTGTCACTGTTCTCTCTTCCCCCACCCCAAAAGTACTAAATCTCTCTTAGGACATTAATGTTGCTCCATTAATTAGCTGGCAAGGAGTGACCCTGGCTCTGCAGAGTTGGCTGTGTGAGAGAGCCAACACATTCTCTGGGCCTTTACTGGGGGAATAGAAGTCACATGTATGCTTTTGAAATAGCTGTCTTATACATGGAAGCATAATGTTATATAGTGTAATTATTTATTGTTTTATTGACCATTTTGTTGTAAACCACCCAGAGTCCCTCTGATGGGGGGAGATGGGTGGTGACAAATTAGATAAACAAACAAACAAACAAACAAATAACTAATGTTCCTCTTCCAGCTTAGAAGCACTTGCTCTTTTTTTTTTTTAAATCACAGAAGGGATAAATCTGTGCAATTGCCTAAGGCAGCTAGAGATCCTTTCATGCTTCTGCATTGGGGTTATTTGGAAATACATGTTGTTTAGCAGCAAATGAAGTGTTAAAAAATTAGATACAAAGGCTAACTTATCCTTCCTTCCTTCCTTCCTTCCTTCCTTCCTTCCTTCCTTCCTTCCTTCCTTCCTTCCTTCCTTCCTTCCTTTTAAAGAGGTGGGTCTAGTATTTAATGTATTTGAATTTATTTCTAATAATTTTGGTGTTAATAATGAATGATATCTTAAGCAGTTCCTGTCATTTCTCTTCTTTCTTTGTAAGGTTGTTTTTTTTTCTTTTGTTGGTCTGCATGTGAATATAAGAAGTATTTACTCTGATTAACAATTGATTGACTTTTAGAATTCAATGAAATTTAATGTAGGTCATTATGTGTGATGTGTGTGATCATTATTGGGCATTCTGGAAATCATTATGGTTTAAGCCTACTTTGTTCCTTAAAGACCCTTGTTGGCCCATTTAGAGAAATGTCACCATAATTTCCAACAAGGTTGCACTGCTCACCTATTTAATCTCCTGATGAGCAAGCTCATAATTCAAAAGAGATCTATAAGATTTTTTTTAAAAAAAAAGCAAAACAAAAACCATATTATATCCTGTGGTAACTTTTCATGTTACAAAATACTGTATGAAATGGGGGGGCGGGATATTGTACACTTTTAATTGCAATGAAATGTGGAATTTAACCAAGACTTTCTTGTAAATAATTTTATGCAGCACCCTTAATTCTGTGATCAAAAAGGGGGAAAAAACACCTTTCCATGTATTCCTGAGGCATTCCAAGTGAACATTGTTGATTTCTTTTGGACAATTAGTCACTGTAAGGAATTTTGGAATCGCTGATGCTGAGGATCAACAAATTATTTCTGGCTAGGTATTGCTCTAAACTATTTATGTTCCCATCGTAAATCAGTCTTCCAACCCCTGACTCTTCTAGTCCGGCTCTTCTGCATGTCATAGGAAGAACAGTTCTAAAGACTGATGAGAACGAAGTATTTATCTGCAACTCTGCCTTTTTCATCCGTAAGGTTGGAATCAGAACACAGCATTTATGATTTGTTTTCCTTGAAAAGCTTGCTACTTAAAGTCAATTTATAATCTAGCTAATTTCCCTTCTAATGCTTTTATAACTCTGTTTAGATTTCTGCCTCCTGCTGGCCAACTCAGGTTTTTTTTATTGTAGATTGTACTTTGCAGTATTTAATTTTAATTTTTTAATTTTTTTTATTTTTATCCTGCCATCATCATTATTATTATTATTATTATTATTATTATTATTATTATTATTATTTCAAGGATTACCATGGGCTGGTATTTATTTTTTGTTTTCTAGGTAGCAGCAATATGCATGGTGCTTATTAGAAGTTAGTGCTCTTGTGTAATTTAGAACTTCAGCTGAAGTATCAATTGAAAGCTGCCCTCTTATTTGCAAAATCCTGATTAAGGGGTTTCTACCCCAGAACATAACCCTGTGATTGAAATAACTTTTAGTTAATTTCTACTTGGATAGATTATCCAGGAGAAAATCTATCTATTTGATTGCTGTGAGTTGACATTGACTTGTTGGCACATAATCAAGTTTCGAATTCCACCTTCCCAGCTTTGGGGGTCCTCTGTATGGGCAGATTCCAATTCTTAGAATTAACCAGTCATCATGACTGTTGGTAAGAATTCTGGGAGTTGAAGTCCACACTTCTGGAGGCTGTTCAAACTGGGAAAGGCTGCCCTTTTTTTCTGAAGACATCCATCACTGACAAGATTTCATACTGGATTTAGAGATTACAATCATCTTGCATTCACCAGACTCATGATGATTGAATAAGTGGATTATTGCAGAGAATTAGAAAGCCATACACACAAGAGGTTCCTCTTATAGTTCACCCAGGATTCCTTTTTAATGTATTTATTAATCCTAAGGGGTGAATCCTAGATCTCTTCCTATCTTTTTGAGTCAAAGGCCATATGACTACTCATTTCCCAGCCTTGAAATGTTCTGCTGTCTAGCCCTTACTTATAAATAACAATGAAGATGAAGCATAATTGTAGCAGCCAAAGGTTGCATGTGCAAATGGATACGGAGAAAGATGTCTTTTCTTACATATCCACATTTTTCATATCCATGTCTGCTTCCTGGGAATTTGCTCTCCTTCAGAGGTAAAAACTTGTCAATAATTTAGTATCACAATACGATTGGGAGATGTATGTCTGCTGCCCTGAAAACAACGCTACATGTTTTAGTATGATTTACTGTTGTTGCAACTGTTCCAAAGTTTGCACCATCCTTTGCATGTAGAATGAAAGTGTAATTCAGCACAGCCCTTGTTGATCAAGATAGTCTTTGAAAGAGTGAACAGCTGTCCAGAAAACCCTAACACCCCTCCAGTGACTGACCTACAGGGCTTCAGTTAGTAGTGGTTTCTTTGCTTAGGAGTCCACACTGGTTAAAGGTTGGTGACATGATATGCTGTGTGGGTTTATGTTCCTTGCAGCTGAAGCTAGTTATTGGTATATCAAAATCAGTTGGAGAAAATATTTTCCTCTCATCAATGATAAGGGGGAAAAGTGATTCATAGTACTCATTAAAGGAAGCAGACCAAGCCATGATATTTATTGCAATTAGTGCTATAAAGGAAGCATTAAAGTATGCTTGTGTAGTTCTAAACATTAGATGCAGACTTAATTCACATTTTTGGCCACTGCAATCCATGGAATGAGTAACATTCCACCCTACAAAATATATAATGCCTGATCCCTGGTGAATAGCCATGATTCTATCCTGTTCATGGTAAGTAATATGGCATCCAGGAGTTCTTGTGTCTTGATCTAGAAGGACTGTGTTTGGTGATACATTACCATTTAAACCCTTTTGTGGGCTACTGACAATACTGAGAATAACTTAGATGAAATCAGTACTATTATTTTTTCCCATATATGTGGATTTACGAAGAAGTTTATAATTATAATCTCCCAGACAAGGGTGTTACATCTTATATACTGGGGCGCTGAGCATATGCTTTGCATCCGGCAGGCATAATTAGATAGGACTGCAAAGATTCTTGTTTATAGGTCACTGGAGTAGATGGAGCAGACATCTGATTTTGTATAAAGAAACCTCCTATGTTCTGTTTTTAGTTAAGTTGTTATAGTTATTAACAAAATTATCTGTTTTTATCAGAATCTAAAATAATTCAAGGTAGATAGAAATGCACAAGATGTTTATTGGACATTATCCAGAGTCAACTGTTTCACACCTGCAGCACCTATGAAGAGGGTGGGCATATATGAAAAAACAGAGCCATGGGGCCACATATTTTATTGGCTACAACAAATAGATTTGGTATGGCATGAAGCAGATATCTGTTTATTTGGGCATGTTCTGGGAAACAGAATGAAAGAGTCTTGTATCTTGTATATATGTCTAAATGAACTGGAGGTGCATTCCCTAACCTTCCTCATTATCTTGGGTTTGTGATTTGCATGTCAGCCAACCCCAGGACACAGTGGATGCCTTAAAGCTGTATCTCAAAGCCATTTACATGGATCCTCTAATTTGAAGAAACGAACCATTCATTTTATCCCTGGAAATGGAACTAGGCCAGTGTCTCAAGTACAGAGATTAAGACAAGGATGATGAGGGTAACACCAGTATTAGTAGATTACAGACTTAACCTTCCATTACAATATTTTTAGGGTTTGTTTTTTTTTACATAATCGGTGCCCAATGTTATGTATGTTTATTCAGGAATCTTGGAACAAATTTGTATTTCAGTTAATTTTTTGCTGTTTGTGTTTAATGATTTCTTCATATTAAGTATAATTATTTCCTATTTGACCGCTGTTTTCATTTCAGATAGAGATATAACTCACTATAATAAGTTTAGTAAATGTTTTTAAACAAGCCAGTTTCCTAAATGTTACTGAAAATACTAGTCAGGGAAACAAGTACATTTGGTTGTTGCCTCTTCCTCCAGTAATCAGTTTAATTTCCAAGTTAATTTAAGATTAATTATAACACCTTTTGTAGCATATAAAGGAAAAGATGTCGATTTCTTAATGACGCTGGTTCTCCTTTTCTGCCAGAAGAGGGAGCTGTATACATTTAAAATAGTTCCCATTACTAAAGTTCAGTTCAAGTAAAATATCAGTCATGTTGAGGTGATTTTCTTCCTGTGGTGGTGAGAAGACTTTTGAGTTTTCTGGATTCTAAATTGAAAATGCAATAAAGCTGCAGCAAACCCTTACACTGTTGTTTAAATCCTATGGAAGTAGTTCCAGTTTACTTGGAGAATGGAAAATTAAGCTCTGGAAGGTACTTACCACACTTAACAATACCACAGCTTTTAAAAAAGTGCTGAATTTGATATTTATCAGTGTTAAACCATGGGATAATCTGTCCGTAATTTAACACTGCAAGCTGGAGGCAAATAGGTTTGGAGAAAATTCAAGGAACGTGCTTATGCTCAACTAAATGCAAATCAACCTTTTCACCCATCTTCTGATACTTATTAAATTAGCAAATACACCCAAACACACATTGTTGTTGTTTTAATGTGGGCCAAATAAGGTTAGTAAGATCTAGTGATAGTAAAATATAGTATTTTCAGAAGTGCAGCATGCAAGGTTAAAAAAAATAGCCCTGGGGTTATTTGACATTTACACATAGATAACCCATGCAGAAGATCAAGGAAAAGTTGAGGGGAGTTGCATACTATCCATTGGGTATATTTAATATCAGAGAAGCCATTCCCTCTAGTGTGGAACAAATCCCATTTTATGGCTAGGAACAGATTATGGTGCCTCAAGCAATTTTTCAGTAGCTAATAGATATGAAGCACATCGACACTAATAATACTGAATTATGGCTACTTTAATTTTAAAAGGTTAAGCTCAGCAATTCAGAGCCCTCTCAATTCCCCAGAGGCAATAATATGTGTTGGAGTTGGGTATAGTGATGAACCAAAAAGAAATGCTTTCTGTTGTCACTGTTGAGCAAAAAAGAGTTAATTTGGAGACCTACTTTCATAGGATACATAGGAAGAGATCTGTCACTGAAAGCAAGTTGGCCAAAAAATCTATACTAATTAAGAACAATATTGTTGCATGGTGAGAAAAAGACAAGCATCATGGAAAAAGTTTCCGTACCAACTGTATGAAAGATAGTTATTTCTGTTCTTGGGTAATGAGCAGTATATATAAATTATATGGGTTATTTTCTATTTTACCAAATTATATATCATTTAGTTAGATTATTTTGGAGTTATACTAAATTGTTTAATTAAAGACCCATTTAAATTTAGGAATATTTCATCTTTTATTTCCTTAGAACCATGGGACCCTCAGGGAGCTGAATAACCCTCATTCATTTAACTGTTCCTATTCATTTCTTGTTCTACAGCAGTCTTGTATATTCCAGTCAACCCTCAGCTAATGTATAAGAATTTGTGATCCAGTGTCTTTCTGTAATTATACAAATACACATGGTTTCTCATGTATTCAATAAGTGCATTGATAGTATAATACAGGTTGTAAATTCTCAACAATGCCACTTAAGAAAAACTTGAGCTCTTTATTAATTCAATTACATTGATATATGTCACAGAAATAATTCATGTTGTAAAACTGTCCGAGGTTTTCTTGTAAACTGAGACAAATTATGCTGATGGACCAGAGTTTATTTCGGAAGGAAGGAAGGAAGGAAGGAAGGAAGGAAGGAAGGAAGGAAGGAAGGACCTTTATCTATTGTTATAAATGTGCCCACAGACCACTCTCTTATTATCCCTCTGACTAATTTTGTTAAGATCGTTTTAATTAAAAACAAAACCAAAAAGGTGCTACATTGCAAAGCACAACCTTCTGGAACAATTTTTGTTTTCAAGAACGCCAGTGGAATTTATCTTGATAGGCATTCTGAAAATAAAAATCATAGTTGGCAACAAGCTAGTACTTTATTAGAGATTTATTCTCAGTGTCAGAGTACAGCCAAAAGAAAAATGGATTGCAAATGGTCAAATGGACAGTGGTGCAGGAGAAGTGAAGGTGGAAGAAGAATTCAGCATTCTTCTCCCACCTGCTAAATCTTCTGCAGATGCCTTCCCATCTGGTCCTCTATTAGCTTTGGAAAGCAAGCATAAACTGCAGAATCCTCTGCTGGGCTTGTAATAATTTGTAGGCATGAACTGCTTACATATCTGTATGTATTTAAGTTTATAAAATAAGCAACCATTTCAGGAGCAGGTTTTTAGAACAGAAAAGCAATGGTAGTAAGACAGTGAATTAGGGGTGTCCAACCTTTCTTGAATTTGGAACCACACTTAATATTGAATTGCATGCCAGATCTGGTTCAGAAGGTAGATGGTAACAGCTCAAATACTAAATTTTACTTAGATGCTGTTAATATGAGCACACTCCATATATTTAATAATTTTTCCTTTCTCTCACAGTTAAATTACAATTTTCTGGAAACTTTAAGTAGATTTTGAGATGCAATCACTTAGGCTAGGGAGAGGCTCAAGGCAGATTTTTTTTTCTTTGTTTCTTCCCATTCTAACGAAAATGTTTTTTACTCCTGGAAAAAGATCACATGTGATACAGTCTCTGAGATTGCAAACTTTTGTGAGTTTACTTAAAACTGTGAACTATTGAAATAGGAAATCAGGGCATTTGGAAATTATCCAGTCATTCTAATGACCATCTGAATGAGGAAATGGGATTTAAACTATTGAAGGAAGCCATTTTCTGATTGTTTCTAAATATATCCTCATCTCTGTGTAACGGCAAATCAGATGGCACAGAAAATTATCCCTTCAAAGTAGATGTAAAATTTGGACAATGCCAACTTTGAACTTCTGGTAAAAAGAAGTTGAGTATGTTAAATAATTAATTTCTTTTTGAATGCACTAGGTTGTATCCAAACTTAGTAATTAAAAGATGTGGTTCACATATTGTACTAAACCATGATTTCCTTGAGCATAATTAGTTGGATAAATCAAATGACACAATGTGGTAAGCCAAAGAGACCACTTTATGGTTTCCATCATAGCTGAATCCAACCTTAGAGTAGGCCAGTGGGAAAAAATGGAACATTGCCACTTTTTAGAAAAAATATACTTTTTAAATTGACTTTTACTGAATTTCTTAATGGTGGAACAAAAGAGTTCTGGTGTTAGATTTGTCATACTAGTAACCTTTATGTTATCCTCTTGGGACTGAACTCAAGAAGATGCCCTACTCATATTTTATAAGCTAGCTTGGATGCTTATTTAACTTTCCACCTAAATGAAAGAGGTGGAAAGAACACATACACCTTGGCCCCACCTTTTCATTTCACTGTTCAAAAAGGGTTCAAACATACTTTAATAAATAATTTTGAAAAATTGAAGGCTGCATGGATGTGACAGTGTTTTCTGAGTTAAGGCACAAATTGAGTGTAGTGACCTTAGTGGGAACAGTGAACCTAGTTCATGGGTGGGCAGCCTGTGGCCCCTGAGTGTCCAATTGGCTATCCTCTTGAGATGAGAATCATGAAAATTGTAGTGTAAGTCTAAAAATATCAGTTAAAGAACAAAGATTCTCCTCTCCCCCCAATTCAGCCTTATCCACTTGGGTGATATGGCGCCACCCACTTTATGGGATTCAGTCCCTCCCAAATGGAAAAGTCGCCTTCTTCTCTTGCAGTGAAAGTATACACATGATATAAGATTTTTAAAAAACCCTCAAAACTAATTTCTTTCCTTGTCATATTTCAGGGTTTTTTTTAAATGTTCAGGTTTTTAAAAAAACTGCCTAGGGGACTTACTCTTAATGCAGTAAATACAGATGTTATCAACAGACAAATAATAATGTAATAAATAGTTTGCTGGTAATGTCAAGCATGTCGCATTCTGGGGTGATGAGCAAAGAGAAAATATGGGATAAAAGTAATGTCCAATATATTAAATACATGGCAGGAACCTTTGATGGACAATATGATCCCACTTGATGGATACTGAGTTAGGTGAAGAATAAAAGAACACATCTATGTACACTGGAAAGCATACGTCTTCTCCATACACAAATGCCATTTATATCCATAGCTCGACACTTAGGGAGGGTCAAGTGTTGGTTTTGTTGCATTCATGTAACACGCCGTCTTCTCCTTCCCGTGCAATATCAAAGACAAGCAACCAACTCCCTGGGAGCAAAAGCAGTTCTTCTAATGAAGTGTATTTGGTTTGGGTGCATTTGGGGAAGAAGGAACTCTTGGAACTAGCACTCTCCTAATGTTTTCTATTGCTGAAAAGGAGGAAGGCAGCATGATGCTGTGCAGCAACAGCCCTTGTGGGTTAATGGGAAAGTGCAACTGAGTTATGACTAAAATGAATTTAGTTAAGAAGGTGGTTCTAGTTTCAGGCAGAATAGCACTCTTGGTTTGTTAATGACTTGGTAAGTAGTGCTGTCTTGTTGAGATGATGATGATGATGACATTGATGACATACCATCAAGTCATCAACTTTTAGCAACCACATAGGTAGATTTCCTCCATGACAATCTGTCCCTAACCTGGTCCTTCAGCTCTTCCAACAGTGCACTCATCTTTATTTTAACTAAATCTATCCACCTTGCTGTTGGTCATTTTCTTCTTCTCTTTCCTTCCAGCTTTCCCAGCTTTTGAGCGTTCTCCAGAGAGCTAGGTCTTTGTATAACGTCTCCAAAGTAGGATAATTTGAGCTTGATCATTCATGCCTTGAGTGAGAACTTGGTTGATTTGTTCAATGATCCGTTTGTTTGTTTTCTTGGCTGTCCATAGTATTCTCAGGAGTCGTCTTGAACACCAAAGTTCAGAAGCGTCAACACTCTTCCTAGCTTGTTTCTTCAGAGGCCAACTTTCACTTTCATAGAGTGTCACAGGGAATACCATGGCTTACATGATTTTGATTGTTGTGGGTATAGAGAGATAATGGCATTTGAATATCTTTTCCAAGGCCTTCATGGCTACCAGGTGCTAGTCTACTTCGTATTTCTTGACTGCTTATTCCTTTATTGTTGATGGTTGAGTCTAAAAGGCAGGAGCTATCCACTACTTCAGTATCTTCATTGTCAATTTACATATCTATTATTCTGTGTGACATTAACTGTAATAATGAAGACTGAGAAAAATAAAAGTATGATGGTAGAAAAGTCAATCCCTTTTTTTACCTGTTCTATGTATTATTGGCATCTGGAAAGTTTTTCGTAATAGAAACATCCAATTCTGTTAAAAATTCATGTGGAAGCCAGTTTTTTCCCCTGAAATAATGCCAATTCTATAGTATTACCTGAATTCATTTTGCTAGAAAATGAAACACACTTACCCACAGAAAATAAAGAAATAGCTCGACAAGATTGTCATTTCTGTAAGTGCTTCTGACCATTAGAGTCTTTTTCTCTATCACCCCTTTACTTTAAAGCATTTTCAAAAGAATACAGGGAGGTACTGTATTTTGTTCTAATAGCAAAAGGACAAAGACAAATAATGTAAAAAAAAAGCCATTGCATTTCTTTATATACTTTATTCAACCAGTTTTATCTCTAAACTTACTGGTCTGATTACAGTATTGGTTTTACTTATCTTTGTACTCATGCGCTTAATTGTAATGGTTGCCCAATTGTTGTACTTCACTTAGCACTGAAGTAGGCGAAACGTACCACTGAAGTTGGTGCAACTGAAAGCATAAGAGTTATTTATTTGAGTTATACGCCATTCTGGTGCTCTTGTAAGCACTCAGAGTGGCTAAGAAAATTTTAAAAAACAAGATGAAAAGTTAGAATATACATTTTAAAAGACAAAGTATTAAACCTATTTAAGTGTTATATTTCCTGTAGTCCTAGTACAGAAGGGCTTCTTTGTGTAATAAAGATAATTGGCCAGTATAAGCATATCTTAAAATTGTGTTATATTTAGATTGCTTTACAGCCCTTTTTTATCTCAGGTTCCTATGTATCAGAACTATTTTAGTTTTCATCAGCAGGGGTTGAGAAGACCTGCTGTAAAGCTACTCTTTTTTCTGTGGCTGAACACCTATTTGTTTGGTTTCCCCTCTGGACTCAGGGACAGGACTCTTTGTTACACAGCCAATTTTTAAACCTTTGTCTGTCTGTGGAGGAGGGAGGGCTGTCGTGTGATGGGGATGTTTAGGGGAGCTGCCACAGGATCCAAGTCTCTCATGGGCTGCCTAATGCCTGAGAGCAGGTGCAGCCTGGTTGGGGACTCTTGATACTAGATGTTAGGAGGGGTTTGTTTGGGTGGGTGAATGTGAGGGAATATGTATGTGAGAATGATAGATGGATTCCTCAGCCTGGGAGAGGGAAATGAGAGGCGAGGGAGAGCTGGGGGAAGGAGAGAGGACAGGCAGGAACATCAAGACAGAGGGCAGAGGGAGGTATGGTGGGAACCTGAGGACAGCCCTCATTCAGGGATGTCAGGATCGCTGTTTAAGAGGATTCCTGAAGTCCAGCCCTCAGAGTTCGTCTAAATTGTAGAAGAGGCAGTCAACCTGGCAAGTATTACCTGGATGGGCTTGAGAGAGGGGTTCCTCTCTCTGAAATATGCTCTTCCATGTTTTGGTTGGGCACCAGCCATGACTCTAGAAGAGGGGAAGGAGGTGGCTATTGTCATCTACAAGTAGAAGCTTTGCCCCTTGAAACAGATAGGAGACCCTCTGGTTGAAGTTGTGTCTTGGGGAACAGTTGGGATTGTTGCTGGTGCCTTCCTTGCTGCACAGTGACAACCTTGTCTGACCCCCTGGATTCCATTGCCAGGCTGGTTTTGGAGACCCCAAGGCTGCTTGTCCTTAGGGACTTCAATTTACCATCAAAAAATGTGGAATTTGGGACATTTCAGGAGTTCGTGGCTTCCATGGCACAATGGACCTATCCCAAGTTATTGAAGGCCCAATGTATACCAGGGCTCATATTTTAGATCTGTTTTTTGTCTCAGGCAGTTGTGACATGATCAGGATTTGGAGGACAGTTTCATCAGTCCATTGCCATAGTCAGATCACTCTCTGATTGCTTTTTGGCTTGCCAGGGTGATTCTCCCACACAGAGGGGTAGGACCTGTTAGATTCTCCACCCCAGGCTACTAGTGGACCCAGATGGGTTCCAGAAAGATCTTGGGTGTTCCTTGAGGGTGGTTCCACTGAGGTCTTAGTTGCCACTTGGAATGAGCAGGTGGCTGGGCCCTGGACCAGATTATGCAGCCTCTCCCTGTGCACTAGTTGTGCCCTTTCCTGGACTATAAGGCCCTTCAGACAGTCCTGGTTACTGGTTACTTCTGGGTGCAATTCAGGGTGCTAGTTTATCACCTGTACAGTCCTTCATCACATAGGGCCTGGCTATTTGAGGGGCTGGCTGTCTCTGGTTGTGACTGTCCATCGGGTGAGATTGGGCAGAGTGGTGTGGTTCAGGCCCCATTGATTAAACAGTGTTACTTAGTGGGATCCAGAAGGTGTGCTTTTTTATCATGGTGTCTGTCCTCAGGAATAATGTCCCCCCAAAGATCAGGATGGCTCCCATCTGATGGTGTTCAGAAGCTATTAAAACCTGGCTGTTCTCCGGGGCTGTAGGGCAGGATGAAGGTTGAGCCCCTGTTAGATGGGGGCTTTTGGGTTTATGTTTGTCTTTGGGCCACTCATGATCTCTTTTTTTTGCCTTTGGCCTTTTTTACTTTGTAACTGCAAGCTGCCCGGAGTTGTTGGGAATCAGGCGGCCTACACAGTGTATAGATAAAAAAAAAATAAATCGGAAGAAGAACCTAAAAGACAAAATGGTAAAGTTCTATGTCAGATTACCTCTTGAAAGTCTTCCCTGCATTCAAAGAGAATATGAAACTACTCATGTGTCATGTTCACTGTTTCAATGTACAGTATACATCATAATGTTTCACATGCCATGGTGCTGACACGTGTTTATGGTGGGAGGGAGCTGCTGTGAAACATTGTGCCAAGCTCTGTATCTGTGGAATGTGTTTGGGCTATGTGGTCTACTCAAGGACTTTTCCCGCGGACCATCAGGAGCCATTAGGAGCACCTGGGATTGTGAGCCTGAGAAGATTCTACGGGGGGAGGGATCTCGTTTGTACTGAGGGTTTTTTAGTTTGCATTTGGCGCGCTTTTTCCATTCTCAGTTTTCTTTGTGATCCTGCATACTATTCTTCAATAAATCAGATATCTTTATGAACCTGGTCATGAGTCTGATGGTGTTTTAGGATAGGCAATCATTACATAAAGCTGAGAATCACCAAAGTTGTACCGTTAGCTCCTGCCAAGATTAGTTTCTTGTGAGGGAAAACAGTTAACGATGGCCAAAGCCAAACCCACGACTGGGAGACTCGAGGAGCCAACTAGCTTGATGCCCGAGTCAATGGTCAGGAGCGAAGAACGGAGCCTCACCCCAAAACCTTCAGCTTCATGGCGGCATTCGAGTTCCAGCCTGGAGGGAGAGGGTTCCGAAGAGGGGAGAGCACCAAAGCAACCGGCACCCAGCGAATCGCCCGCAGAGTTGATCACCTGGGATGAAGTGGGAGAACCCCAGCCAGGGACGTCCTGGGCATCCTGGAAGTATCGGTTCCCACTGGCCCCAAATGGAGAATCTACCACGGTATCAGAAGGGAGTCAGCCTAACGCACGAGGGAGGGAGGAATCTCAAACCCCTGAAAGGCTAAGAGTGGTAGAGGCCAAATTAGAATCGATGGAGTACATGCTAAAAGCCCTGTCTCTGTCATGGCGGGGGGGGGCAACCGAGGTGCGAAGGAGATTCCAGCTCCACGTAATCATCCTCCATCCCCTCACCCGGACCACCAGCAGAGCGGGGCCGGAGACGAAGCCAGGATGAATCTCCACCCCGCAGAGCCCGTCCATCAGTGTCCCCACCCCGAGACAGGCGACCTACTGTAACCTGGGGCCCAACCACTCAAGCAGCTGCTAATTCAGCTCCAACAGGAGTGGGGGTGAAAGACTTTTCTGTCAAGTTTGATGGGGATCCAACTAAGTTGTCTTTCTTCTTCACTAATGCTAAAAATTATATGAAACAGTTTGGACCCTTCTTCCCTTTCGAAGAGGCTAAAATAACTGCCATTGCCACCAAGCTGAAGGGATGAGTAGCTGATTGGTATGTTCAGTTAAGCGAGGCTAGCTCCCCTGAGCTTGAGGATTTCGAGGAATTTATGTGGGCGTTAAAGCTGCATTTTGAAGATCCGCTAGCCAAAGCAAGGGCTAAAAGGGCACTGAAGGATCTTAGCCAGGGCCAACTGTCTGTAGCTGATTATGCCCTGAAGTTTAAGGCTTTAGCTGGGAAAATTACCAACTGGTCCCAGTCTACCTTAATAGAACGATTTAAAGAGGGACTCAATAGGGATGTCCTGCGGTGGGCGTTATGCAGAGACGACCCAGAGACATTGTATGAATGGATCTGTCTGGCCGGCAAGGCTGAGCATGCCCAGCATACCTACATACAAACCAAACGACCTGAAAAGCCACCAGCCACCATGAGGGGACCCCGAAGTGCCGCAACTTCTGCCCGGCCAGGCCGCAGAGCCTGGGAAGAGGAGAGAGATCGGCGCTATGCGAAGGGTCAGTGTCTCCGATGTGGAAAGGAAGGACACCGAGCAGCTGATTGCCCAAAAGTCAAGGCTGGAGACCGAGCGGGCAAACTGCCGGCCAAATCTCCACCCTCATCACGGAGGATGACGGCAGCCAAGGGGGCGGCCGATGCTGAAGAAGTACCCTACTTCTCAGGAGAGGTTGAAGATGACTCTAAGGAACTGGTGGGAAACGCCAGCCACCTGCCTTGAAAAGCACCTGCGGGCAGGTGGAGGAGGATGGGCGCGAAGATGCTATGGTGAGTGCTGACTGTCCAACTCTAGCAGTAAAAGTGAAATTGGGCTCCAGCACTAAGACTACGGAAGTGGACTCTGGGTGTTCCAGGTGTCTGATTCACCCTGATCTGGTTGCTGCTTTGGACCTGCCTATCTTTCCCCTCCAGCAGCCTCTGATCTTCACACAGTTGGATGGTTCAACGGTGGGGGGGGGAGCGGCAACCCATTTCACTGGAACTGTCGTGATGCAAATGGGCAGCCACTGGGAGTCTTTAAAATTTGTAGTGGCACCTGTTGGCAATCCCTTGGTAATTCTGGGGATTCCCTGGTTGACCTATCGAAGCACATATATAAACTGGGAACACAGAACTCTGACTTTTAAGGATGGGTTTTACCAAGCCCCTACAGCGGAGAGAGCTTCACGTGCAGGGGTGGGAAGGGCTGCAATTGCCACGCCGTGCCTTAGTTTGGCACATTTAGAAGGCTTGCCAGATCGATACCAAGACTTTGCAGACGTCTTTGGGGAAATGGAAGCAGATCAGCTACCCCCCCCCCCATTGAAAAACTGACTGTGCAATAGAGTTGGTTCCCAACGCTCAATTGCCCAAGCCAAAAATTTATCCAATGACTCAGAAAGAGCTTGAGGCATCGCAGGACTTTATTGACAAAAATCTGTCAAGGGGGTTTATTGAACCTGCAAATTCCCAGTTGGGGCCCCTGTGCTTTTCCGGGAAAAGAAGGATGGCATGCTTAGACTTTGTACGGACTATCAGGGGTTAAATTCCGTCTCGATCTGCAACAAATATCCTCTGCCACTAATGAAAGACATGTTAGCCCATTTGTCCAAGGGTAAGATTTTTTCCAAGCTCGACCTTCGTGAAGCCTATTTTCGCATCCGCATACGAGCTGGAGACGAATGGCAAACTGCTTTTAATTGCCCATTGGGTTCATTTCAGTATGAAGTCCTCCCTTTTGGGTTAGCAGGGGCGCCTGGGGTCTTCATGCAATTGATTAATGAAGTGTTACATTATCATTTGTTTAAAGGGGTCCTGGTTTATTTAGATGATGTTCTCATTTACACTGAAACCGAGGAGGAACACGAACACCTCCTCAAACAGGTGTTAAGCAAGCTTAGAGATGCCAAACTCTATGCCAAGCTTTCCAAATGTGACTTTCACAAAACCCAACTTGACTATCTAGGCTATAGGGTATCTGACACCGCCCCTTTGTGGTCCAAGTTGATGCTTCTGACTTCTCAATTGGGGCTATATTGTTACAGAAAGATTCTGAAGATCACTTAAAACCCTGCGCTTATCTGTCCAGAAAATTTTCTGAAACGGAATGCCGGTGGCATGTTTGGGAAAAAGAGGCTTTTGCTGTAAAAGCTGCTTTAGAAGCATGGAGTCACCTCCTGGAAGGTGCTAAATGCCCTTTCGAGGTCTGGACTGATCACAGAAATTTGGAAGCCCTCCGCACTCCCCGGCGTCTCAGTCCTAAACAAATTCGCTGGGCTCAATTTTTCAGTCGCTCTAACTTCCAGTTAAAATTTATTCTGGGAAAGAAGAACTTTCTGGCTGATGCTTTGTCACGTTTGCCTCAGGACTCTGACCACATGGCAGATATAGTTGGGACTGTTCTCACTGAACCACAACTGGGCTTGGTTGCTGTCACCCGCAGCCAGACCCATGTGCAGGCAACCCAGCCCCCAGCCCCCCCGGGAGGTGGAAAATGCAAGTTCCTTGTCAGTTACAAAAGGACTTTCTCCAGGCACTGAAATCTGACACTTGGTTGCTAGCTAATAGAGACACTGTTTCTTTTGAAAATGGTCTGGCCTGGATGGAACACCGCCTTTATGTGCCTGACACTTTGAGGGCTGATGTTTTGCAGCGTTCCCATGATGACAAACTTGCTGGACACTTTGGTTTTGTCAAAACCTTGCATTTGGTTCGCCGTCAATATTGGTGGCTGACCTTAAGGCATGACGTGAAAGACTATGTTGCTTCCTGTCCTGTTCGTGCCATGTCAAAACGAAAAGGGGGGAAACCACAGGGACTTCTGCAGCCAGTGGCCAGCCCATCCTGTCCCTGGGAGGAGATTTCTATGGATTTTATTGTGGACCTGCCTCCCAGTCAGAAGAAAACTGTCATTTGGGTTGTAAAAGATTTTTTCTCCAAACAAGTCCATTTCATTCCATGTGCGTCCATCTCGGCCCTGCAACTGGCACGCCTCTTTCTCATCCACATCTACCGTCTCCACGGTAGCCCCTCCCATTTGGTCAGCGACCGCGGGACACAGTTCACTTCCCAGTTTTGGAAATCATTTTTAAAATTGATTGGCACCAAACAGGCGTTGTCCACATCGTCGCATCCTGAGACTGATGGATCTACAGAGGTTTTGAACTCTACCCTTGAACAATTCCTTAGGGCATACATAAATTACCATCAGGACAACTGGGTTGACTTGTTACCCTTTGCTGAGGTGGCTTACAACAATGCTGTCCATCAGAGCACTGGGAATACCCCTTTTTGTGTGGTTTCTGGTCATGACTTTGTTCCCGTCCCTGAGCTGCCACAAACCCCTCCCCAGTCCTGTTCTGCCTCTGACTAGGCTGTTCAGCTGGCTGATTCCTGGCCAGTGATTCAGCAGGCTTTAGCTGATGCCCAGTCTGCTTACAAATTCCAAGCCGACAAACGCCATTCTGTGCAACACGATTTCAAAATTGGGGATCAGGTTTATCTTTCTACCAAATTCATAAAATCCCCACAGCCCTCAAAAAAGCTTGCTCCCAAGTTCATTGGTCCTTTCCCTATTGTTGGTATTGTCAATCCAGTTACTGTTAAGTTGGACTTGCCTCACAATTTGAAATGCTTGCACCCTGTTTTCCATTGCAGCCTTCTCAAGCCTGTCCACCACTCTTCCCACTGGCACCCCCAACCTCCTCCTCCTGCTCTGATCATGATTGATGGGCAACAACACTTTGAAGTCAAGGAGGTTGTTGATTTTTGCAAGCTTCGAGGCACCCTCCAGTACCTGATCCATTGGAAACACTTTCCTCATCCTGAATGGGTGCCTGCTCGCCACATTAATGCTCCTGATTGTAATGGTTGCCTATTCTGACAAACTCAGTCTCACAAGCAGGTGCTTAAGGATAACTGGTTTATTGAAAGAATAGTATGCAGATACAAAGAAAGCTGAGGATGAGCAAAAGCGTGCCAAATACAAACTAAAAACCCTCGCTTCAAACCCGGTTCCACCCTCGCTCGCGCTTAGCAACCACCCCCTCCCAGGTGCTAGCAACCGTTGCCCACATCGGCCTGAGAAAGTAACCTTGAACACATTCCATAACCCAAACATACATTCCACAATTACAGCAAGGAGATTACAGCCTGGCACGGCTGGAAATTTCCACCCAGCAAACACGGATCAGGAAAGTGACATGCGAAACATTACGATGTATTCAGAACATTGGAACGATGAACATGACATGCCGCCCCCCTTAAAAAACAACAAATTAAGGAGCAGGTTTAGCAGGATATGCAGCATGAAAACGGTCAACTAAAACGGGAGTGAACATCGCAGGCAGCAACCCATTCTGGATGAGGGAAATGTTTCCATCGGACCAGGTATTGCAAAGTAGAACAAAGGCGTCGAGAATCAAGAATCTCCTGGACTTCGAAGTGTTGCTGCCCATCAATCATAATGGGAGCAGATGGTGAGGGTTGTGGGTGCCAGCGATCAGATTGGTGGAAAGGCTTGAGCAGGCTGCAATGAAAAACGGGATGCAAATGTTTAAGATTATGAGGCAAATTTAAAAGTAACAGGATTAATTTGAGCCACAATAGGAAAGGGATCCACGAATTTTGGTGCCAACTTTTTAGATGGTTGGGGTGATTTAATGAACTTTGTGGAGAGGTAAACTTTATCCCCAACTTTGAAGGGTGGCTGAGGTGCCTGTTTGTTGTCAGCATGGCGTTTGTAAGCAGCTTGAGCATCGGCGAGAGCCTGTTTGATTTGAGGCCAGGAGTCCCCCAGATGTGCTGCCCAGTCTGCAGGGGAAGATGGAGGAGACATTGGTCGTGGCAGCTCTGGGATGGGCACAAAATCCCAGCCAAAGACAATGTGAAAGGGCGACCGACCAGTGCTCTGATGCACTGCATTGTTGTAGGCGACTTCAGCGAAAGGCAGGAGATCAACCCAATTGTCTTGTTGATAGTTAACAAAAGCACACAGATATTGCTCTAGTGTAGAATTAAGCGCCTCTGTAGATCCGTCAGTCTCAGGATGCGACGCAGTGGAGAGCGCCTGTTTGGTACCCACCAATTTCATAAAAGCCCGCCAAAACTGGGAGGTAAATTGTGTGCCTCTGTCAGTCACCAAACGGGAGGGGCTCCTGTGGAGCCTGTACACGTGTACAAAAAAGAGGCGGGCAAGCTGCTGGGCTGAGGGAATGGAAGCGCATGGAATAAAATGGGCTTGTTTCAAGAAAAAGTCCTTCACAACCCAAATCACAGTTTTCCTCTGGCTTGGAGGTAAATCAACGATAAAATCCATAGAGGTCTCCTCCCAAGGGTGAGAGGGACTGGCCACTGGCTGGAGCAACGCCTGGGGCTTACCAACCTTCCGTTTTGAACCAGCGCAGACAGGGCAGGAAGCAATATATTCCTTAACATCTCGCCTTAGTGTTGGCCACCAGAATTGGCATCTAACCAAGTGAAGTGTTTTGACAAACCCAAAATGTCCAGCCAGTTTGTCATCATGGCAACGGAGTAAAATGTCTTTGCGTAAAGTCTCAGGCACATAGAGACGATCGTTTTTCCAAGCAAAACCACGGTCAAAAGTAACAGTGTGTAAATTTGCTTGCAACCAAGTGTCAGATTTCAATTGGGAAAGAAACTTGTTGCAAGTCTGAGGGAACTGGCAACCGTCCGGGACGGGGTGAAATTGAAGCGTCTGGCTGTTGCGCGCGAGTCTGGCTGCGGGTCCGTCCACAGTGTACCGACTACATCAGGTACAGTGCTGGAATCCTGGGGTCTGCGGGAAAGTGCATCAGCCAGAAAGTTTTTCCTTCCCAGAATAAATTTCAATTTAAAATCAAAACGGCTGAAGAATTGAGCCCATCTGATTTGCTTTGGGTTGAGCTTACAAGGTGCACTGAGTGCTTCGAGGTTCTTGTGATCAGTCCAAACCTCGAAAGGGTGGGTAGCCCCCTCCAACAAATGGCGGCAAGTGTCTAAAGCCGCCTTGACAGCAAAAGCCTCTTTCTCCCAAACGTGCCACCGCCTTTCAGTCTCAGAGAATTTACGGGAGAGATAAGCACAAGGCTTCAAACATCCCGACTCACCTGCCTGCAGCAGGAGCGCGCCAATGGAGAAATCAGAGGCATCCACTTGCACCACAAATGGCTTGCTAGGATCGGGACGCTGTAGAATGGGTTCTGCTGTGAATAGCTTTTTAAGCTGGTCAAAAGCCACCTGGCATGCGGGCGTCCATTTCAACAACGCCCCAGGATTCTTTGCCCTCCGTGTATCCCCCTGGCCTTTAGTTTTTAGTAGCTCAGTGAGGGGCAACGCTATCCCCGCGAACCCCTGGATAAACTGGCGATAATAGTTCACGAATCCGAGGAAACTTTGGAGCTGCTGACGCGTGCGTGGTGGCTCCCATGCTAGAATGGCTTCAATCTTAGCTGGATCCATTTCAATCCCCTTGTCTGAAATTCTATAGCCCAAATAGTCAATTTGGGATTTATGAAAAGCACATTTGGACAATTTAGCATACAGTTCAGCCTTTCTCAACTTGCTGAGCACTTGTCTAAGCAGTTCTATATGTTCCTCCATGGTTTCAGTATAGATTAACACATCATCCAAATACACCAAGACCCCTTTGAATAAATGGTCATGCAAGACCTCATTGATCAGTTGCATAAACACTCCAGGCGCCCCCGCCAGACCAAAAGGTAACACTTTATACTGGAAAGAGCCCAAAGGACAATTGAAAGCAGTTTTCCATTTATCCCCCTCCCTTATATGAATGCAGAAATATGCCTCCCTCAGGTCCAACTTGGAGAATATTTTACCTTTTGCCAGATGTGATAACATGTCTTTGATTAATGGGACGGGATATTTATTTAATATTGAGACTGCATTCAATCCACGGAAATCTGTACATAATCTCAAAGTCCCATCTTTCTTTGGTCTGAATAGAACAGGAGCACCCACTGGGGAACTGGCTGGTTCGATAAAAACCCTGGCTAGATTTTTATCGACAAACTCTCTTAGCGTTGCCAGTTCCTTCTGGGTTATAGCATAAATTTTTGGCTTAGGCAACTTTGCATTAGGGATAAAGTCTATGGCACAGTCAGTTTTACGGTGCGGCGGTAGCTGATCCGCTTCCTTTTCGCCAAACACATCTGCAAAGTCTTGGTATTGTTCCGGCAGTCCGTCTAGCGGACTAGTAAGGAGATGTGGAGTTGTAGCTGCTGCCCTCCCCACCTCGCCGCTGTCCAGTTCATCCCCCTCAGGGGCTTTGTAGAATCCATCTGCAAAAGTCACAGTCCTGTGCACCCAATTTATGTGTGGGTTTTGCTGAACAAACCAAGGCATCCCCAAAATGACAGACGGACCCCCCACAGGCGCTACCACAAAAGGCAGTTTCTCCCAGTGGCTTCCCATTTTCAATGCCACCATCCCTGTGGAGTGAGTCACCGGTTTCCCCCCCGCTGTAGATCCATCCAATTGGGTGAAGATCATGGGCCGTTTCAAAGGAAACGTGGGTAACTCCAACGCAGCTACCACGTCAGGATGCATTAAACACCATGAGCACCCCGAATCAACCATAGTCCACACTTCCACGGTTCTTGTCCGTGATCCCAATTTCACCTTCACTGTCATGGTAGGGAAATTTCCACTCACCGAGGCGTGATCGCGCCCTTCCTCTTCCACCTGCCCAGCGGCGCCCTTTAAAGCAGGTGGCTGGCGTTTCCCACTGGTTGATTGCAAACAGCCTCCTCCTCATCCTCAAAGAAAGGGACTTCCTCAGGTTCGACCTCCGCCAGCGCCGCCTTCATCTTCCTTGGTAGGAAAGGAGATTTTCCAGATGACTTTCCTGGCCGGTCTTTGGTCTTTCCCTTCGGGCATGCCGCTGCTCGGTGCCCCTCTTTTCCACACCGCAGACATTGCCCTCTCGCATAGCGTCGCTCCTTCTCTTCCTCCCAGGTCCGCTGGCTGTATTTCCCTGGAGGAGCCGAGGTGCGGGACCCTTTACTGAATCTCCCATATCTCATCGATTTTCGGTGGGCAAACGTCTCTAGGGCATGCTCAGCGCTGCTCGCCAGCTGAATCCAATCATATAGGGTTCTTGGGTCCTCACGCTCCAGAGACCACTTCAGAACCTCAGTTTCCAGTCCATCCTTGAACATCTCCACCAGCGTGGATTGGGACCAATCCTCCACTTTCCCCGCCAGTGCTTTTAATTCCAGCGCATAATCCACCACGGATCGTGACCCTTGGTATAGTCCCTTTAATGCCCGCTTCGCTCTTTCCTGAGCTAGCGGGTCTTCAAAATGTTGCCGTAACGCCCACAGAAATTCCTCGAAGTCTTCTAACTCCAGAGCGTTCGATTGGCACAGCTGTACATACCAATCGGCCGCCCTCCCCTTCAGCTTGGTAGCAATGGCATTTATTTTCCCCCGCTCTGACCAGAACCCCTGTTCCCAATCCTCCATATAACTGTTAGCATTATTTATGAAGAAGGACAATTTGGCAGGGTCCCCATCGAACTTTACTGTGAAGGGTGGGGGTCTTGCAGTTTCTGGTCACTCAGCCCTTTGTACGGCCCCTAGCGAGCGCCTCTCCGCCGGAGGGGACCTCGAAATTGTCACCCTCGGGCCCCTCTCCTCTCCTTGACGCCGGACCCTGCTTCTCCCTCTGGGGGATGGTAGGGGTGACGGTGAGGGGGAATGCTTACGGTGGGACCCTTCCCTTCCTTTTTCAGGTGACCCCCATCCCATTGACATCTTCTTCAGCATGAATTCAACCGAATCTAATTTTGCCTCCAACACCTTTATACGATCAGGGGTGGGGGACCCCTCAGGCGCTTCCTTCCTGACCACCTTGGGTGACAGCGGGTACCGCCGCTTCCAGGAGGCTTGAGCCACCCCAGGGTCCGATTCCTCCTCCCAAGTAAGGTAGTCACCAGCTGAAGTACTGGTCGTTTCGGGTACTTTTTGACATCCCTCCTTTTCCTTTGAGTTGGGGTTGGGTTCTGCCCGGACCCCCGGAGCGTCACTGCAGGGTACCTTCTCCGCTCTAACCACCGTGGAGTTCAGTTCCCCTTCGCTCGATGCCTCGCTCTCCATCTCCTGCAATCACGGTTCGTTCCTCGCTAGCGCTCCCCTTCACAGATGAATCTGGATAGGGGCTAGCGGAATAAAGGTTTTGAGATTGTCAGCTTTATGTAATGGTTGCCTATTCTGACAAACTCAGTCTCACAAGCAGGTGCTTAAGGATAACTGGTTTATTGAAAGAATAGTATGCAGATACAAAGAAAGCTGAGAATGAGCAAAAGCGCGCCAAATACAAACTAAAAACCCTCGCTTCAAACCCAGTTCCACCCTCGCTCGCGCTTAGCAACCACCCCCTCCCAGGTGCTAGCAACCGTTGCCCACATCGGCCTGAGAAAGTAACCTTGAACACATTCCATAACCCAAACATACATTCCACAGTTACAGCAAGGAGATTACAGCCTGGCACGGCTGGAAATCTCCACCCAGCAAACACGGATCAGGAAAGTGACATGCGAAACGTTACGATGTATTCAGAACATTGGAACGATGAACATGACACTGATTTAGTTAACCGTTTCCACTTGGCTTACCCTTTGAAACCTGCCGCTTAGAGTTTTCTTTCTTTTGGGGGGGCGGTATGTCATGTTCACTGTTTCAATGTACAGTATACATCGTAATGTTCCACATGCCATGGTGCTGACACGTGTTTATGGTGGGAGGGAGCTGCTGTGAAACATTGTGCCAAGCTCTGTATCTGTGGAATGTGTTTGGGTTATGTGGTCTACTCAAGGAATTTTCCCGCGGACCATCAGGAGCCGTTAGGAACACCTGGGATTGTGAGCCTGGGAAGATTCTACGGGGGGAGGGATCTTGTTTGTACCGAGGGTTTTTTAGCTTGCATTTGGCACGCTTTTTCCATTCTCAGCTTTCTTTGTGATCCTGCATACTATTCTTTAATAAATCAGATATCTTTATGAACCTGGTCATGAGTCTGATGGTGTTTTAGGATAGGCAATCATTACATCATGTGCAGCCTATCTGCTCTTTCAATAACATTACCACACCAGATGGGACTAAGTGAGCTACCTCGTAAGTTTAGGTCACCCAGGCATCATGACAGTGAACTGGATTGGATGCAGTATTCGCGTGATACGTGAAAGGCTTGTCAGTTTGCTTTAAGTGCATGGTCTCTTGTGTGGAGTCCATACAGATGCCTGTATAATTCCATCAGCACTGAAATAGCAGAGATTTAACTCATTTAATGTAGATGGGGTACAAGGCTGCACTAGACGAATGAATAACTGACATTTGGTATTTCTGTCTATAGTACTATACCTAATGTTCTGTTGTGATTGGCATCTCCAGATACTACTTTTAATTTGAAATCAGAAATGCTGTTTGTGTATAGACTTGAAAGCGTATACAGAGAGATTAAAGAAAATGCTCTGAAGCCTCTTGTTTAAACCCAGAGAAAATAATCTGTTCCCTATTTATTCAAGCCAATTTTGAATTTGACATGATACAAGAATAAAATACTTGTCTTGTCTAGCCATCCCAGTAGGTATACATTCATCCATTTTCCCCCTGATATTGCAGAGGACTAGAACAGCTTGACACACTTCCAAAACTTGTAGGTAATTTTGATGCTTCATCCTAAAATACAGCATGGTTTCCACAGAGGAACTGTTCCTTAGAGAGCTATCTGGATGGCTCAAGCACTAGTATAACATCAAAAGAATGACATCTTATAAAGATGTGTAATCCATTCCTAGTTTATTAGGTACTTATTGGTGTTAGATATCACTGAAACCTTTTTTAAAGCTTCTACCAAGTCATGTGGCTTGCAGTGTTTTATTAATCTTAGAGCTATTTGCTTTAGTTTTCTAAGTTGTATTTGTTTTCTGCTCCTGGCACAGTGATTACATTGATTGATCTTCCAGTGACCAGTAAAAAATGGGCCTGCTTTTGAACAAGGTTGTACATTTGGTGCAGGAAGATATATTCTTAAAACATATATTTCAAATGTATAGTTGCTATAGAACAATATCAATTTATTGCACTGTTTAATGATACATTATTATTAATAGTTATGTGCTACTTCTGATTCCATAAGTATCCATCTCAAATGTAAAGCAATATCCAGTCATATATATCCTGTTTTTTTTATTGAGCATAATCAAATGTTTACATTATAAGACCTCTGACACAAAGACAGATAAGTCTTTCCTGCCCTACTGCACTCCTGGTACATGTTTGATGCATCCTGATGCTTATAATGCAGCAGGGAAGTTATTTTGAAAGTTAACAGAAGAACTGTTGGTGCTCAAGACCTATGTACTATAGTGTATTAAGTACTGTAGTCAATCAGGGATAGGAATAAGAGCAATTGTGAATGACTGTGAAAGATTGCAGCCAAGGAGTCAAGAGCAGGTAATGGGTGAAAGAGAATCAATACAATTTGAACGGGATTTCTTGAAGCTAGGTCTCTAGACCCCTGCAGGAGCTGCTTCTATTAAGTGGCTGATTCTTAGTAGAACCTACTCCGTATTGTACATGCGCTTATGAACGAATTGATGGTTTTTCAAGGACTTTCTGTTCTTGACTGAATATATCAGGATGAGACCAGGCCTTGTGGAATCATAATTAGTTTGATAAAAGAGCAAAGCTTGCTAGTATCTAATAACAGAGAATACACACTATAACTGGATCAAGGCAGAGATGATTTATTTTGCTATTGATTTAAGTTTATCTATCTTATTTCTGAATATTATACTTTCATATAAATTATCTCTGGCTTAACTTCTTTTTCAGGTTTTATTTCATCTCAAAAACTTTTCATTATGTTTAATTTAGGGAAATTAGATTTCTTTAATTAATGCCTCTAGAAGCTATTAGAAGCTCAATTACATTTGCAAATTCATTTTTGAGTAGCTTTGTGGTTTTAAGATAAAAAAATTAATTATTTGAGTATACGAGCATTTTTGCTCATTAAAATGGTGCTTTTTTTTTTACATACTTTTTATGAGGCACATATAGTATACAACTTCAAGTATAGAATTAATTAGGCTGGAAAGTCAGTTTGAGTTTTGGCCCCTTGCATTACAGATGAATAAATGGAAAATGTTTTGTGATCAGAAAATGGGTTTCAAAATTGCATACCTTCATTACTGGTGAAGAATATCCTAGATAATTTAAAAATCAGCAGGATTAAAGCTGCTGCTTCTTCTGCTGACTAGATACAATATACAGTATAGTGTGTAGTAGATTATATACATGGTACTAGTGCTTTTAAGTTTAGAGACCAGATCTCCACACAAGATAGTAAACGACAGTCCACCTAGTAGCTTCTGTTTATTAGTCTGTGGAAGATGACAAGCAGTTTTAATAGTGACTCTAGTTTTATTGGCCCCAGTTTGTTTCACATAATTAAACCACTATTTGGCAATGGTGCTTTTTCATTCTCCAAGTTTTGGCAGGATTGCACAGCTGGAGAAAGCAATGGTAAAGCTAAATGCTTGTCATTTTTTATTATTCTCTGTATTTTGACTTTCGACTTTTGCGTATATAGTGATTTCACGTGTAACAGTCTTCTAAATTTCTAACTATAGATTAATCCTCCACTTAGAAGGAAGAAAAAGAGCTACTTGACAGCAGTCATTCTGTTGCATAGCTGCAATTAAAATTGTGCCACATCGCTGGGTAAATAAAGCTAAACGAGTTGAATAAATCGGTGTCCTGCCACTTGGTGGCAGTTTTGAGCTACTGTGTAATAAAAGCGGATACTGGAAAGAGTAACAGTACTTTTAATTCACTTACTTGGGTTTAAAAGAACAGCACCACTGGCTGAAAGTATTAATCATAAAATCCACCGCCCATTGTTGCTATAATATCTAGCTAGGATCTCGTGATTTCTTTCTGGCGTCCTTTATAGACAAATGGAAGTAACATAGACAGAATTTGTTATTGCCTGCTGTTGAGCAGATTTATTTGCTAATGACATAAAACATTAGATTAATCTGGAAATTAGTTAGAACTGAAACAGAAAATATAAACCAGTGCTTTGATTTACAGATGGAAAATAGTTAAAACTGAGGGAAGGAATAAAAGAAACCATATATACATATACATATACATATAAAAATCAATCAATCAATCAAGTAATGTGGAACATCTTTGATAATGATCGATTTAGCAGAATTATGATTTGGAATAATAAGGCAATAAGCATTTTTCAGTTAAGATTCTTTGAGGGATGGGGAAAACATCTTGTTTGCCTACGGTCAAAAATTCAGAAAGCAAGTTGTTATGAAGAACACCCAAGGCAGATTTAAAAAAGGAGTGAGGAGTAGACAGTGGTCTGAGAAAGACCAACTCAAAGGAAAGATGAGTAGAGTGTGAAGATTTTGGAAATGGTCAAAGAGACTGGAAGAAAATTAGCCAAGATAATTGGCAGTGCTCTGAATGGGAAGTAGAAACATGGAATTGAAAAGGGGAAGATTCAGGGAGAGGGCACGATGTCCAAATGCATATAAAGTGCATGCAATTGGAATGAGGAAACCAAGGGATATAGGATTGTTACAGCTGGAAAAATTGTTGCTGTGCAACTGTAGCATTGTCACCTGATGTCCCTAGCAGGGAATCAGCAATCAAGAAGTTCAGTGGTAGGGATGAATATCATATAGAATGTAATTATCTATTCAATTTTTCATTTCAGGCTTTTAGATATATAAAGCTTTTGATACAGTGATTTAGCATATGCTTGAAACATTTTTTGCAAATTGGGACATTGTTAACTTAAGCCATACTTGTAGTGTCTATTGTTTCTGGGAATTTGAGGGAAGACAGTGTTAAAGGATTGCTGAAGGATACATATGGAATTTTAGAAGAATAATATCTTTCCAGTAATTGTTGTTTTCTAAATTCTCATCTTTAATCTTCATTTAATTATATATAGTAAAATGCATTTTTAAAAAGGGCTTATTCCACCTTCTCAAAGAACTGAATTTTTATAATATATTTGCTATTACTTCAGGCTTCTTAAATGTAATCTATCATATGTATGGGAAAAACAAAAAAGATAAATGTCACGTTTAGCAGTTCACTTTGGACCAGTAGTAAGCAACAGAGCCATACTAACTAATGTGTTTGAGCTTAGAGATCATATTTGTCTAATATAATAAAATGTTCTAACTGTAAGCAGTTTCATCCTTTCTTTCTCTTCCTGTTCCTTTCACCTTGAGTGATAGTTGTTCCTGCTATCAAAATCTACTATCAGGAGAGCTGCAATATGCTGCTGGGTTATTTGTCAGTGCCTGGGTTTATTTTTGTAAAGAGGTATTGATTGCAGGATAATAAATATTTAGTTTAACAGGACTTGATTAGGAGCAAGGGGCTATCTGAAATTAGATTAATTTAAATTGTGTACTGAGAGACACAATCCAAAATTCTCCTATTGTGAAAGACATGTTGTTAGAAACGCTAAATGATAGGGAAGGCATCCTGACCCTCGGAGATATTTCAGTCTCTTGAGTCTCACAATCCATTGCTTTTGCTAGGTTTGCTGATATTGATGGGAGTCAGATTTCAAAACACCTGGAAGACAACAAATTACTCTAAAACTTCGTTTAGGATATACAGGTTGTACCAAAAGTAGGCCAATCACATCATATTTTATTAAATTTTACAACTGATATTTTTTCAGAGAAAATGTTACTATACTGAGGAATGTTGAAAGGTCATGAGTCAAACAAGGAAGGAAACGTTTAGAAGAAAACATGTATTTTGTTACGTATATTTTATTACGTATAACATTCATACCAATTCTCTGGTGGAAATCATAAAGGTTAATGCTGAAAAGTGGGGTTGCAGACTTATGAATAAACACCTAACAGAGACCACGTTATCTGATCTCTCAAGTTTTACATCAATCTCTTTCTGTTTGGAAGGGATGAATGGAACATGTTTTACTATTCTTTGTTGTACATGTCAGTAGAGCAAGATTTCATTTCTTGAACTGTAAATTTTATAACTTTTTTTCATTTGTAAAATCTCCTAACATTTGGAGGCGTCTTGCATGCACCTTTTCCAAATTTGCATAGTTGTTAATGTAAATTGCCTTAAGAACCTTTTTTAAAATGCAGATTACCCTGCTTATGTTCTTTGATTTCCATAGTGCTGTATTTACTGTGACTTTCTCTACTAATGTAACATTTTTTTAAAAGGTGTGATTTATATTCAACTTTCAGTACTGGTACCTTCTTTTCAGATTTTTTTTTCCCTGCAGGGCCTCTAAAAATCAGGGAGAGAAGGATGCTAGCTAGATTTGGTTTAATGTTAACATACATGCCACTTGGAAGTCCACTGAAAGCAAAATGCCCAGATTTGCTCTCAGTGGGACCCACAGTAATTCATTTTATATCCTTACTCTTCGATATTGTGTATGTGTACATTTCTTGAATGGATGGTGTAATATAGATTAGTTATTAACTGACTTTATTGTATCTGTTTCCTTTACACTTACATTACATTAAGACAGACGATAAAGTTCTTTAACTTAAATATTCTTTAAATATGCCATATGTGTGCGTTTGATGGCTTTTACACGATCTACCGCTTTATATCAACTACTGATACCCTTTGCATACCTAGGTGAAAAATTTCTGCCAAAAGTGGAATTGCATGCTATAATGTTTTAAGACCACTCTTAAACAAAGGTTTAAATCAGATGCCTTTAAAATAAAATGATCCTGCTTGCTGTCTTTTTATGGTGCATCCCCAAGGTGGCAGTAAGGATGATCAGTGCTGGTTTTCTAGCAGTATCTTGCCAGGTGTGATGACTGCCCTACTCAACTTCCCATTACATTCGATTCATACGTGGTTAAAGTAGAAATCTCTTTAATGGAGTGTAGCATGCAGTACAGTGAAAAAGTTGTGAATAAGAGTTCCTGTGCTTTCCCCAGGTTGAACAGTCCAGTGAACCACCCCCTCCCCTTTTCGGTATGCAGCCCCCCTTTCTCGTGCCAGTTCATTCAGCTCTGTGCAGATGTCTCCAGTGGCTCTCGGCAGCCTGACCTTGAACGCCGGAGATAGTCCAAACAAGATGGTTTCACACTCCTGGCTCGCCCCCCCCTCCCACTTCCAGCAACTCACACGGTTCGGCACGTGTTGATTCCATTCATGCATGCAAGTTCGATCAGATGTTCTGGGAACGTTTGATTGGGGAGCATGGCAGCAGGGGCAAAAGTAAGCAGAACTGTTCTCTTGTTCGTATGCTCAGAGTTATGCCTCCAAAGCAAAGTTTCTTACATTAAACCTGGTGTGTGTGTGCGTGTGCGTGTGTGCGCGCATGTGTGTATGAGATACTTTTTGTGCAATTTGATATACAAAGATAAAAATAAAGAATTGGAAATTTAGCCTAAATGATGGGGGATGTGCATGCAGAACATAGGGAAAACAAGAGATTGAGAGAGATCCTATTCAGAAGGTTTCTCCTGAGGCCAAACCTCAGTGAAATAAAACTTAACCTCATTATGAGAGAAAAAAAATAGGCTGTGTTGGGTTTGTTGTTGTGAAGTGTCTTTGAGAGTCATCTGTTCTAAGCTTTCTCAGAAAACACTTGATGATTTGGGGCATGGCACTTGGAGCTTCTGAAGTCTATGTTTTTCAGATGATACAGAAAGCAGAATTTTTATGGAAAATATGCAGGCAAGATCCCTCTGTGGCTGCTTTTTTTAACCTGATTGTTTCTACTTCCTAAACTATAAGAACTTTGAATTTTATGAAAAATTATATGTAGGTGATATATTTGTAGGGGAAGATTGGGGGATATGAAAGTGTTAAGAGTAACCACAGATAAATGCCAAATCTACCCTGCAAATGACTCTTGTCAGTTTACAATAATCTGCAATCAAACATTTAGGAAGTACAGGTAGTCCTCGCTTAACAACCACAATTGGGAGTGGAATTTTGATTGCTAAGCGAAGCGGTCATTAAGCAAATCTGACCCAATTTTATAACATTTTTGTGGTGGTCATTAAGTGAATCACCAAGGTTATTAAGCAAATCACATGGTTGTTAAGAGAACCACGTGGTCGTGAAGCAAATCATGTGGTTCCCCATTGATTTTGCTTGCTGAAAGCTGTCTAGGAAGGTCAAAAATGGCAGTCATGTGACCACGGGACGCTGCGACAGTCATAAATGTGAATTGGTTGCCAAGTGCCTGAATCGCAATCATGTGACCAAGGGGGCACTATGATGGTTGTAAATGCGAAGACCAGTCATAAGTCGGTTTTTTCAGCTCCGTCATAATTCTGAACCATCACTAAATGGTTATTAAACAAGGACTACCTTTATATCAATTCTGCTTGACATGCTTTTCTATCCTAACTATGGTAGGCAAGCCTCAGCACTGGTTTAAATGGATTTATGTTTTGCAGAATTCTGGTGGTGTGAAGTACTGCACATTTGTATATTCAAAGCTCTCTGTAAGTATCATTTTCAGCATTTGCAGAATTATGAGATAGTAACAGTACATTTTAATTGGCTAATTTAATTAGGTCACTAAATTTCTTTTATGGAAATGTATTTCCCATTTTAAACATTCACACTTCCAAATATTTATGTGAGATTTGCTTCACGTAAGTCCTATCTTCTCTGCATAATTCTCCATAGTTTACAATGTGTATAGGTATTCCATTTAATCTCTTATAACCTGCCTCTAAAGACATCTGCTTATATATCACTGTCTTTAAGATCTTTTTCTAGCTTATATTTTTGGTCTCTTGGTTACTGCTATTATAAATTTATTATCCAATAAGATTTATAATGGGGTGGCTTGTACAAATAATGGCTTAATGCTTAGGAGCCTTTGTTATTCTGTAATAAAATTATATGCGTAAGATTAGATACAGTACTGTGGGTATTTCATAAAATTTAGGTTAGCAACATCAGATGTATTTGAAACTCTTGGCAGTCCATAAACAGTGCAATGCTGTGTGTATGTGTCTATGTCTGTGTGTCTGTCTGGGTCTTTGTCTGTCTGTCTGTATATACATGGCCTTGTCCATCATGAAAAGGTTAGGGCTTTAGGGGAAAATATTAAATAAACACACTATGTATGGTTTGTTTATGTAATACTTTCCCTTAATGCTCTAACCTTTTCATGATAGACAAGGGCTCATAGTTCCTACTGTTGGAGAAATGGAAGATCTTGTATTTCTCAATGGAGAAAGCAAACGCTGTTCCTGCATAGCTTTATCTATCTTGAATTCTGATGAAACAGTCTTTCATCATAGTGAGGCAATTAATAAAATGTATGTATAAATAAATACCCTTCCTTCCTGCCGTTCTTCCCTTTCTTCCTTTCTGTTCCCCTCTGGGTTTGTTTCCTTTGCCATAGTTACTCTTTTGTTTTGTGCTGTTTTTGTATTGTTCTTTGTTTTTAGATGTTTTAACAATTGTAAACCTCCCAGAGTTGCTGGGAGTTGAGCGACATATAAATTTATTGAAGAATTATTATTATTATTACTATCTTAAAGTGTATAAAAGTCAACAAAACCCCAAATATTAAAAATAGACAATTACAGTCAGTACAATGAAGCACCTTGTGGCACCTTAAAGACTAATGAATTTAACATGACCTGGTTATCTGAAGGACCCCCTATCTCCATTTGTCTCTGCCCGCCCAGAGTGGGTATGCTCCAGACCCCTCTGTTAAATGCTGCCATCTTCTCTGTGGCTGCCCCCACCCCCTGAAACAGCTTCCCCCCAGAGATACGGATGGCGCTCTCTCTCCCGGGGTTCCAGAAAGCCCTTAAAACCTGGCTCTGTTGTTAGGTCTGGAATTAATGTGTTTATTAATGTATTTCTCATATCTGTACAGTTTATCGTTTTGGTTGTTTTTGTCTGGTCTGCCGATTTATGTGTGATTATATCTGTTTAATTGTGTTTATTGTTCTGTATTTTGTAAGTCTCCCAGAGTCTGTAGGCAGCTAGAACACCTTTACTAAATTAAATTAAAATTTTGGAAATTTGGAAAATGAACTATGAATTTATTGGCCATTTTTTGTTATGAAGAAAGTTCTCTCTATCCTCTATGGTTTGAACATTAGTTTTTGTCATATTATATGTGTTTATCAGCTCAACGGTTCAGAAATATCTCTGTTGTCATTCAACAGCTGCCTTATGATTAGACACAGATAATAAGGTAATTATCACTGTCTGTGCTTTCTTCATTTCATCTTTCTTTGAACTTTCTATTTCTAATTACCCTGCTTAACCATTAGCATATATATAAAGCTTTGAGTTTCTTATGGAGTTGACTGTTCTCCATAAAAAATTAAGCCCTAATAAATTTGTTGATCTTTGAAGTTGCCACAAAACAGAAATAGCTCACTAGGTATCTGTATGTATGCAGCTATATTTTCTCTTTCAGCTTTATTTGGCCCTAAACTGCTCAGGACCCCACTATTAAGAACTTTAATTTCAGGAGATGATTCCCTGCTGTCTCCAACAGGATTTGCTAATACTAATTCAGCTCTAGTAAGGCAGGATGCATTCTCTGAAGTAGTTCTTATTTTCTGAAATACACTTACAACTGTGAGTGTTTTTTGCCAGAAATTAAAAAAAACGTATTTGTTCAGACTTTCCCCTCCATTTAAAATCAGCTGCTCTAATTACTGTCTTTTTACCTTTTAAACTGTTGGTATCATTTTGTACTTCATTTTATTCTGCATTTTATTATTATATTTATTAAAAGTGTAAACAGCTTCATTCAATTTGTTTAATGAAATCTTGTATAAAATGTTATAAATAAAATAGTAAATATAAGCATATTTTGCCACTGGAAAACAATATCTACAAATAATAGTAATAATTAAGAACAGTGTAAGGGAAATTGTACATAGTTATTTGTCCAATTCTCCTGGCTGGTATGATACAAGAACTGTTGTGTTGCCACAAACTCCTGAGTGTTCAATGTGGTGATAGTGTGGGTTTTCCATGTTTCAAGAAACTTCAGATCCTGATGCAATAGGGTGATGTGTCCTAGATATGGGTGTATTTGTTTGATCTCAAAAAATTCTGAAATTCTGTTCTGAAAAAATTAATGACACAGTTGCTTGTCATCTGATTTGAGTGTGTTCCTCTTACACACAGAAAACAAACCAGGGGCAGAATTATCAGTTTGTTAGATACATCTGCTGTTAGGAGGAACCAGTCAGTTCAGCATTTTGCTCATTCACTTGCTGGTCCATAAAAGTCCAGCCACCTTCTATTTTTTGAAACTGTATCTAAAAGCACAGGATTCCTTTATCTGCTTTCATACAGCATTTGTTTAAGGGGCAAATGGAGCTGTTCTGTTGTGAGCAATTTCTCTGTTAGAAATTTTTAAAGGTAAAGGTAAAGGTTTCCCTTGACATTAAGTCCAGTCGTGTCTGACTCTAGGGGGCGGTGCTCATCTCCGTTTCAAAGCCAAAGAGCCGAAGTTTGTCCGTAGACACTTCCGTGATCATGTGGCCGGCATGACTAAACGGAACACCATTACCTGCCCACCGAAGCGGTGCCTATTAATCTACTCACATTTGCATGTTTTCGAACTGCTAGGTTGGCAGGAGCTGGGACTAGCAACGGGAGCTCACCCCGTCACATGGATTTGAACCGCCGACCTTCCGATCAGCAAGCTCAGCAGCTCAGCGGTTTAACCCGCAGCACCACTGCATCCCTTTTTTAGAAATGTTTAGGAAATTCAAAATGTTAAAACAGTGTAAACGAGAACAGCTCTGTAAGTCAAAATAACAGGTGCGGCAGTCTCTTCTGATCTTGACAGGCCCAGCCCAAGAACTTCAGAGAATCAATCAAGCCAAACTTCAGTTTTTTATTTGTTCACACCATACAGACAGAATCTTGCCAGACTAAAGGTAGTCTACCTGCCCTAAGGGGAAATAACCTGGGAAGGCTCTAGGATGGGGCTATTCTGAACCTGTTAGTTTTCCCACATTCCATTTCTGGACTGTGTCTCCTTTTATCTTGTCCTTCTCCTTGGAATGGGCTCCTTGGAATGTGCTCCCTCCTTCCTGAGAACCAGTAGCATTACTGAAATCTACCACATCACCTCCTCCTTCAGAGGCACATTCCATAACAGATCTGATACTACCATGATGTGTTGTTGTCTTTTGGGAATAATGATAATGATAATAATTTCTTAAATTTATATGTCACCCGGCTCCCAGCGACTCTGCAATTTACAGGGCTGGTAGCCTTGATGGCTGGGAAATTATAGGTACTTCTCAATTAACAACCACAATTGGGATCAGCAACTCTGTTGCTAAGCAATGTGGTTGTTAAGTGAGATATTATGTGACCATGATAGACTTACAACCTCACTTCTGCCATGGTCATTAAGCGAATCACCTGTGGCTGTTAAATAAGACATCACATGATTGCAACTTGAGATTTTATTGCTGGATTCTCCATTGACTCTGTTTGTCTGGCTGTGAAGCATGCAAATGATGATCATGTGACTGCAGGATGCTGCGATGGTTGTAAATGCCCACTGGTTGCAAAGCATCCAAATCTTGATCATGTCACTGCAGGGATGCTGAGACGGCCATAAGTGCGAGGACAGGTCCTAAAGTTACTTTTTCAGTGCTGTCGTAACTTTGAACAGTCACTAAACAGGGCAGTTGTTAAGCAAGGACTACCTGTATGGGTTTTGAAATTTTAACCATCTGATGAGCTCTTGGTTGAAGAGGGCTGATGTAGGGTAAAGTCTTATATTATTCACCTTTTCTACATGATTGTCTTTTAACAGCAACAGCAACATAAATCTTAAGCTCCACACATTTTAGCTCTGTTTAATTTTGTCACTTTCTTTTCTTAAGCGCGAGAAGCTGGTACATGAGTTGGAGGAAGAGCGACATTTGAGACTTGAAAGTGAAAAAAAACTACAAGAAATGACACTGGAATCTGAGCGCCACAGGGTTCAAATGTGTGGACTGCAGCAGCAGTTTTCAAGGTATGCAGGATTTTTGAAATGTTACCTGATTTAAATACTTACATACATATACACACACACTTGCATACATAAACAGTAAATAGTAGTTGATATTGTTGTCATAATTGCTTTTGTTGTTATTATTCAGTCATATGTTGTTTCTGAAGTTAGCTTCATTGCCAAGTTGAGACTTGTCCTACATATGGCAGGCGGTATTCTTGAATGCAGTTCAGTTTCTTAACCCACTAGCAGCCAGTAAATATCAACCAGAACAGTTTAGCTGGATCTGCATTTGCAGCACCATTTGCAGTACCTGACAAAGGTAAAAGGAGAATTTATGTGACTGAACTATTCTTGATAAATGAATTCATCTATTACAAATGAAAATAACAAGGTGCTTATTAGAGAGAACGGGGAACTGAATAGTTCCCAGTGCTGAGATTTGATGGTATGTGGGAATGACCTTGGGAGACAGGAGGAAGGTCTCACAAGAGGCAGCTCAGTCCACAAGTGGGGGAAAAGCATGGGAAGCGTTTCAGAAGGGACCCGCCCTAGTTTTCCAGAGACCGAAAAGAGGAGGGGAGAAATACTTTCAGTCTTGCAAGATTCTGTTTAAAGTAAGCTTACAGTAAAGATAGTGCTGATAGTCCTGGTAGTGCTTCTTGTCTGGACTACCTTGAAGGGCTAATATCGATCTTGCAAGACTGAAAGTATTTCTCCTAATCTTACACTGCTATTTATTCTGTATTTTTAGTTACGTTAACCGAACTTACTAGATTTTTTTATCATTCTAGCTTTATAAGGCTTTGGCATTTAATTGTTCTTAGATATTTATACTGAAGGGTGGTCTATACATATTTTAATAAAATGTAATGTTTGGTAGCATGTGCTCTGGTTTTAACTTGGTATTAGCAGAAAAAGAAAGATGAGAGCCCAGTAAGAATCTGGCATAGTTTTCTTTCTAAAAAGATGTATTTATTCTGTATCATTGATAAGATCAGAGTAATACAGTTATTGATTGTGTATTACTGTGCTAAGAGACATTAGCACAAGCTGTTTCCCCCTTATCATCAGGGTATATTCAGTTCATATGTAGAGAAGTGGCCACATTTGGAAGATCAAGTCCCGATTTAACAAGTCAGTGCATGACTTATATACACATGTGCCAGCTTTCCTTGTCTCTTGCAGATAGGACAATGAATAAGCCAGGAAGCCAGGTGTTGGCTTGTTTGGAAGCCATTTATTTACTTTGGCTTTGACTTTCAGGACTTATATGGCCGTCTGTTTCATATCATGACACTATTTTTCCAGTTCAGGTATAACAGGAAGCCTAAAGAGCCAATGCAGCCTAGCTTGCTTCCTCACTTGTGTGAAGTAGGAGCACAGAGGTTGTACGTGGCTTACTCTATTATGAGAAAATGATAAAAACATGTAAGGTATCATTTTGGAATACAAAGGTTCTTGCCCCCTTTATTCAGCTATTATAATCTCAGCAATACTTCTGCCTGAGATAGCTCAAAATCTTCACATAAACCTACCAGTCTTAAAAATGGCATAATTGCTAGAGCATGATGTAACTCCCTGATCACTCAGAAATAAAGTTTTGAATGTTGGCATGTTGACATGTAGAATTTTCATTGCATGCTTTTTGTTACTCTTCATAATGTACAAAACTATCTTTTACTAAGCAGTATAGAATCACATATCATCCTAGTGAAATGTTATGTCAATACTGAGTTAAGGGGAAAGACACACACATACAGAAAGGCAGACTAGATCTATTAAACTATCTTGCCCAATGCGTATAAAACATGTTGTGCCATCATCATCATCATCATCATCATCATCATCATCATCATCATCTGCTTTTATAGAACTTTAAATATATTCAATTCAGTTTTTCTATGCAATCATGAAGACATTATAAAATACAAATAAAATGCTCAACAAAAATGTATGCAGAGATGCTTAACAGAGCGAGACAAGGAAATGGTTATACACCAGATACTAACAGTAGTTATAATAACAGTGATACAGTAACAAACTTTACAAGCCAAAAAGGTTGGAAAAATACATAACAAAAGAAAAAGGGAAAAATAGAAAACTGCTTAGAACTAGAAACAGAGGTCAAAGGCAAGCAGATAATAAATGTAGAAATTAATAATAAAAAATATGGCATTTACAGTCAGAGCTGAATTAAAACAAAACTCAGTTAAATATAGGTCATATATTAACACATATATATGGTTGGACTAAAGAATTTGGCAAAAGTATCACACTTCAATATTATCAAATGAAAACATTAAATACCAATCAAGAGATCTTCTGGGAGATTGAGTAAAAAGCGGAGTTATGTGACTTAATAATTCATCCCACAGAAATTACAAAATAATGTAACCTAAATTAGCAACTTGACTGATTCCTTCCCTGGGGGCAGGGATGATTGTCATAAGAACTGCCCTGAAATCTTCCATGTAATGAGACAGAATGGAGAGAGTAGAATCTGGCTGAATTATCAATAGATAAAGTAAGGCAGTAGAAGTAAGGTAAGGCAAGGCAATAGAAGTAATTGGCATGAACTTTAATGCCATAGGGTAATGCTAGAGAGGCTGAGGAGCAGGCTGAAGAGCAGGTGCTGCAGGCTGTTGCATAGGAGAGTAAGATCAAGGATGAACTTTGTATTTACTGAAAAATGTAACGATAGCAGGGTTGAAAAAAAGCTAGCATGGCTCTCTTACATGAGTTATTGAAAAATCCAGAAGAATGAGAATGATGGGTTCTCAGCATTACCTAAATGCTGATATTTAACTATTGACCAACACTATTCCTAAATTGTATTAGATGCTGTGGGTAGATCAAAGACACAAGGTTCTGCCAACATCTGACATATGAGGAAAAGAATGAGCTTTAAGAATTAGTTAATGAGATGGCATGCAGTAATAACTCCCCTTTGCATTTGAAGGTGCAACATATTTCCTGTTCGGGAAAAAAAGGGTATGCCATTTTTTAAAAACTAGAGTAGCCTCATCCACCCTAGTGCCTTCCAGATGTATCATAATCCCTCAACATGCTAGCTAATAATTATAGTAGTTGCTGGACTATTGTAGCATTTGTTGTTGTTGTTTATTCGTTTAGTCGCTTCCGACTCTTCGTGACTTCATGGACCAGCCCACGCCAGAGCTTCCTGTCGGTCGTCAACACCCCCAGCTCCCCCAGGGACGAGTCCGTCACCTCTAGAATATCATCCATCCATCTTGCCCTTGGTCGGCCCCTCTTCCTTTTGCCTTCCACTCTCCCTAGCATCAGCATCTTCTCCAGGGTGTCCTGTCTTCTCATTATGTGGCCAAAGTATTTCAGTTTTGCCTTTAATATCATTCCCTCAAGTGAGCAGTCTGGCTTTATTTCCTGGAGGATGGACTGGTTGGATCTTCTTGCAGTCCAAGGCACTCTCAGAATTTTCCTCCAACACCACAGTTCAAAAGCATCGATCTTCCTTCGCTCAGCCTTCCTTATGGTCCAGCTCTCGCAGCCATATGTTACTACAGGGAACACCATTGCTTTAACTATGCGGACCTTTGTTGTCAGTGTGATGTCTCTGCTCTTAACTATTTTATTGAGATTTGTCATTGCTCTTCTCCCCAGGATTAAGCGTCTTTTGATTTCCTGACTGCAGTCAGCATCTGCAGTAATCTTTGCACCTAGGAATACAAAGTCTTTCACTGCTTCTACATTTTCTCCCTCTATTTGCCAGTTATCAATCAAGCTGGTTGCCATAATCTTGGTTTTTTTGAGGTTTAGCTGCAAACCAGCTTTTGCACTTTCTTCTTTCACCTTCATCATAAGGCTCCTCAGTTCCTCTTCACTTTCAGCCATCAAAGTGGTATCATCTGCATATCTGAGATTGTTAATGTTTCTTCCAGAGATTTTAACTCCAGCCTTGGATTCCTCAAGGCCAGCTTGTCGCATGATGTGTTCTGCATACAAGTTGAATAGGTAGGGTGAGAGTATACAGCCCTGCCGTACTCCTTTCCCAATCTTAAACCAGTCTGTTGTTCCGTGGTCTGTTCTTACTGTTGCTACTTGGTCGTTATACAGATTCTTCAGGAGGCATACAAGATGACTTGGTATCCCCATACCGCTAAGAACTTGCCACAATTTGTTATGGTCCACACAGTCAAAGGCTTTAGAATAGTCAATAAAACAGAAATAGATGTTTTTCTGAAACTCCCTGGCTTTTTCCATTATCCAGCGGATATTGGCAATTTGGTCTCTAGTTCCTCTGCCTTTTCTAAACCCAGCTTGTACATCTGGCAATTCTCGCTCCATGAACTGCTGAATTCTACCTTGCAGGATTTTGAGCATTACCTTACTGGCATGTGAAATGAGTGCCACTGTTCGATAGTTTGAACATTCTTTAGTGTTTCCCTTTTTTGGTATGGGGATATAAGTTGATTTTTTCCAGTCTGATGGCCATTCTTGTGTTTTCCAAATTTGCTGGCATATAGCATGCATTACCTTGACAGCATCATCTTGCAAGATTTTGAACAGTTCAGCTGGGATGCCGTCGTCTCCTGTTGCCTTGTTATTAGCAATGCTTCTTAAGGCCCACTCAACCTCACTCTTCAGGATGTCTGGCTCTAGCTCACCGACCACACTGTCAAAGCTATCCCCGATATTGTTATCCTTCCTATACAGGTTTTCTGTATATTCTTGCCACCTTTTCTTGATCTCTTCTTCTTCTGTTAGGTCCTTGCCATCTTTGTTTTTGATCATACCCATTTTTGCCTGGAATTTACCTCCAATGTTTCTAATTGTCTGGAAGAGGTCTCTTGTCCTTCCTATTCTATTGTCTTCTTCCACTTCCGCGCATTGCTTGTTTAAAAATAATTCTTTATCTCTTCTGGCTAACCTCTGGAATTTTGCATTTAATTGGGCATATCTCCCCCTATCACTGTTGCCTTTTGCTTTCCTTCTTTCTTGGGCTACTTCTAGTGTCTCAGCAGACAGCCATTTTGCCTTCTTGGTTTTCTCTTTCTTTGGGATGTATTTTGTTGCCGCCTCCTGAACAATGCTGCCAACTTCTGTCCAGAGTTCTTCCGGGACCCTATCTACTAAGTCCAGTCCCTTAAATCTATTCTTCACCTCCACTGCATATTCCTTAGGAATATTAGTGAGCTCATATCTAGCTGATCTGTGGGTCTTCCCTAATCTCTTTAGTCTGATCCTAAATTGTGCAAGAAGAAGTTCGTGATCTGAACTACAGTCAGCTCCAGGCCTTGTTTTTACTGACTGTACAGATGTCCGCCACCTTTGGCTGCAAAGGATGTAATCAATCTGATTTCGGTGTTGTCCATCTGGTGAAGTCCATGTATAAAGCCGTCTCTTAGGTTGTTGGAAGAGAGTGTTTGTTATGCAGAGTGAATTGTCTTGGCAAAATTCTATCAGCCTGTGTCCTGCTTCGTTTTGTTCTCCCAGGCCATACTTACCTGTAATTCGAGGTGTCATTTGACTGCCCACCTTAGCATTCCAGTCTCCTGTGATGAAAATAACATCTCTTTTAGGCGTGTTGTCCAGTAGGTGCTGCAGATCCTCATAGAACTGCTCTACTTCAGCTTCTTCAGCATTTGTGGTTGGGGCGTATATTTGGATCACTGTGATGTTAGATGGCTTGCCCTGAATTCGAATTGAGATCATTCTGTCGTTTTTTGGGTTGTATCCAAGCACTGCTTTAGCCACTTTACTATTAATTATGAAGGCTACTCCATTTCTTCTGTGGTCCTCTTGTCCGCAGTAGTAGATCTGGTGGTCATTTGATGTGAAGTGGCCCATTCCAGTCCATTTCAGTTCACTGACGCCCAGAATGTCTATCTTTAATCTTGTCATCTCACCAATAACCACATCCAATTTGCCCTGGCTCATAGATCTTACATTCCAGGTTCCGATGGTGTGTTGATCCTTAGAACATCGGATTCGCCGTTCACCACCAGCACCGTCGGCCGCTAGCCGTCCTTTCGGCTTTGAGCTAGCTGCGTCATCACGTCTGGGGCTAGTTGAGCTCATCCTCTGTTCCTCCCCAGTAGCATTTTGACCATCTTCCGACCTGGGGGTCTCATCTTCCGATGGTATACCGACATATCTCTGGTTGTACTGATCCATTTAGTTTTCACGGCAAGAATACTGAGGTGGGTTGCCATTACCTTCCCCAGGGATCGCATTTAGTCTGACCTCTCTGTCATGACCTTCCCGTCTTGGGTGGCCCTTCACGGTTTAGCTCATGGCATCATTGAGGTGCTCAAGCTCCAGCACCACGACAAGGTAACGATCCTTTGCTGAAGATTGTAGCATTGCAGTCCACTATATCTGAAGGGCACCAGGTTGGGTAGGGTTGCCTCTGTTTTCCATTTCTATCTTCTCACCATGGTGCCATGGACCTTCTTCCTAACCATGTGAGTTAATCTTTCGCCCTAAGTTTTGGGCTTTGTTTTGTGTTGTTTCATCTTTTGATTAGTGATATCTACAGTAATCCCAAAGAAGAATTTAAAAAAATGTCTGGGTGTTTTATATGTCATTTGAATAAGAACATGAAGTTGTCCTCATGATATAAATGAATTATACATTTTGTATAGTCATATTCTGTGAAACCCTTATTGTATACACACACACTGCATAAGATGCAGATAATGCTCTGATGTTAGATTGGTAACATTGTTTTTTTTTATTATTTCAGTTATCATATTAGGCCATGGGAAGCCATAAAAGACATCATAATGTAATAGCCCATCTGCAAACAGTTACAGAAGCTTTTTGTAGTATTGTTTTCAAATGAAAATGGTGAAACCATTATAGTGAAAATGGCATTCCCAATAAACACCTCCAACTGCTGTTGGGTGAAAATAGCCCAATCTTAAATGAGCTTACTTTGAAGAATGTTCCACTGTGATCAGGGGACTTTTTTCCAAGTTAATTTGCATGGGATTGTAGCCTTGCAGTACAATGCTGTGGAGTTTTTGGAGGGAAACTGTGGAGAGTAGAGTGTGCTTGTGATTACAGCCTGATTAACAGGACACTGTGAACGAAATGTTGGAATGATTCTCTCTGGGTTGGAGGCAGTCTGACAAATGATATGTTTGTATTTTGATTCCCATTTCAGTATGTTTAGCTTTCCTATGTTCACACTAACTATTAAATGTAAAGTTATGCTTGTCATATTAGGTGTGAACATGATCACTGTGGGTTGGCAATGCCTTACATAACGTGAGAGGCGGTGTCAAGTTCAGGTGTAAACGTGACCATTGCAGATTTCTCTTAGTGTGGCATGACCAGTTCTTCTGAGCTTAGCTTTGTAATGCTGATGACAGTCTGTCAGCTTAACAATGCAGCATTGAAAAACAGTTTTCAAATCCATAATGATAAAGTGATATTTTTCATTCCTTATTCCATCAGACTGGCCAGTAGAGGATTGCCTTCTTTCTTCATCAGATGGAAATTTAATAGTCGCCAATACAATGTCACTCAAGGTCACTTAGAACTTGGATTATACATGATAAAAGTCAGCTTTTAGTACTAAAACTAATGGCAGAACGCATGCTGAACTAGAGGTGCCCCGGTACATGTTTTGTCAGATCAAACTGGGACACCATTTCTGGCACCTATCCACCGTTGACCAAGCCCATCCACCCCAAATTATGGCAATAATTTGGTGAATCATGTTTCCTGTTGGCTGATGATGCTGGAGAAGAGGGGAGCTTAAGTCAGGAGACTCCATCAATCACTGCCATTAAATTGTCCCACAGTAAAGCCAAAAAGAAGACAACCTGCAGTCAATTTAGAGCCTGGCTGTCAGGTCAGTGCAAATTATACTGACATACTTTTCTTCTGACTCAAGGACTGGAGGAATGAATGGCCAATAGGAAGAATGATGGCCAATAGGAAGAACCCTTGTTTTCCCAGTATCAAATCTCTACCTCTTGAGCTCAAGCATTGTGACTATACTGGTCAACCAAAGCCTAGCTAGTGGTAATACAGTAAACCAATTTTTAAAAGATATACTGAATCATAAACTGTGTGGGCCAAATTTGCATAGCACTAAACATGTCTGGCTAATTTGTGTTTCAGTGTGTCCTAAGAACCCAAACAATAATGGAAGTAGGACTGTCAGGCCTGGGCTGCAAAAGTTCAGATGACCATTAGGTGGGAGCAAAGAAAAACCATGGCCACCTTGTAGCCACTGTTTCTTGCTATGTAGGACCATCTGGGTGTTTGCCTCTCAGAGCCTGCACCCTATAATATGACACACAACTTTCAGTACCGGCCCTGTCACATGTTAAGTATTCCCTTTTTTGTACTAAAGACCACAGAGCACAGAGAAACTAAATTATAATAGCTTGATCATTATGACGATTTATGACAGTTCAAGTGGTAGATGTGAAGCAGAACATAGACTTCAAGCACTTTCCCTTTGCAGGAAAAGTAGTGAAATAATAGATCTTCCAGAATGAAGTAAATTGTAATATTTTGATTTCCTAGGACTAAAATGCACATCTTTATTTTAGAAAGTATTAGAAACTAAAGCTCCGCAAAGGATCGTTACCTTGTCGTGGTGCTGGAGCTTGAGCACCTCAATGATGCCATGAGCTAAACCGTGAAGGGCCACCCAAGACGGGAAGGTCATGACAGAGAGGTCAGACTAAATGCGATCCCTGGGGAAGGTAATGGCAACCCACCCCAGTATTCTTGCCGTGAAAACTAAATGGATCAGTACAACCAGAGATATGTCGGTATACCATCGGAAGATGAGACCCCCAGGTCAGAAGATGGTCAAAATGCTACTGGGGAGGAACAGAGGATGAGCTCAACTAGCCCCAGTCGTGATGACGCAGCTAGCTCAAAGCCGAAAGGACGGCTAGCGGCCGACGGTGCTGGTGGTGAACGGCGAATCCGATGTTCTAAGGATCAACACACCATTGGAACCTGGAATGTAAGATCTATGAGCCAGGGCAAATTGGATGTAGTTATTGGTGAGATGTCAAGATTAAAGATAGACATTCTGGGCGTCAGTGAACTGAAATGGACTGGAATGGGCCACTTCACATCAAATGACCACCAGATCTACTACTGTGGACAAGAGGACCACAGAAGAAATGGAGTAGCCTTCATAATTAATAGTAAAGTGGCTAAAGCAGTGCTTGGATACAACCCCAAAAACGACAGAATGATCTCAATTCGAATTCAGGGCAAGCCATCTAACATCACAGTGATCCAAATATACGCCCCAACCACAAATGCTGAAGAAGCTGAAGTAGAGCAGTTCTATGAGGATCTGCAGCACCTACTGGACAATACGCCTAAAAGAGATGTTATTTTCATCACAGGAGACTGGAATGCTAAGGTGGGCAGTCAAATGACACCTCGAATTACAGGTAAGTATGGCCTGGGAGAACAAAACGAAGCAGGACATAGGCTGATAGAATTTTGCCAAGACAATTCACTCTGCATAACAAACACTCTCTTCCAACAACCTAAGAGACGGCTTTACACATGGACTTCACCAGATGGACAACACCGAAATCAGATTGATTACATCCTTTGCAGCCAAAGGTGGCGGACATCTGTACAGTCGGTAAAAACTAGGCCTGGAGCTGACTGTAGTTCAGACCATGAACTTCTTCTTGCACAATTTAGGATCAGACTAAAGAGATTAGGGAAGACCCACAGATCAGCTAGATATGAGCTCACGAATATTCCTCAGGAATATGCAGTGGAGGTGAAGAATAGATTTAAGGGACTGGACTTAGTAGATAGGGTCCCGGAAGAACTCTGGACAGAAGTTGGCAGCATTGTTCAGGAGGCGGCAACAAAATACATCCCAAAGAAAGAGAAAACCAAGAAGGCAAAATGGCTGTCTGCTGAGACACTAGAAGTAGCCCAAGAAAGAAGGAAAGCAAAAGGCAACAGCGATAGGGGGAGATATGCCCAATTAAATGCAAAATTCCAGAGGTTAGCCAGAAGAGATAAGGAATTATTTTTAAACAAGCAATGCACGGAAGTGGAAGAAGACAATAGAATAGGAAGGACAAGAGACCTCTTCCAGAAAATTAGAAACATTGGAGGTAAATTCCAGGCAAAAATGGGTATGATCAAAAACAAAGATGGCAAGGACCTAACAGAAGAAGAAGAGATCAAGAAAAGGTGGCAAGAATATACAGAAGACCTGTATAGGAAGGATAACAATATCGGGGATAGCTTTGACGGTGTGGTCAGTGAGCTAGAGCCAGACATCCTGAAGAGTGAGGTTGAGTGGGCCTTAAGAAGCATTGCTAATAACAAGGCAGCAGGAGACGACGGCATCCCAGCTGAACTGTTCAAAATCTTGCAAGATGATGCTGTCAAGGTAATGCATGCTATATGCCAGCAAATTTGGAAAACACAAGAATGGCCATCAGATTGGAAAAAATCAACTTATATCCCCATACCAAAAAAGGGAAACACTAAAGAATGTTCAAACTATCGAACAGTGGCACTCATTTCACATGCCAGTAAGGTAATGCTCAAGATCCTGCAAGGTAGACTTCAGCAGTTCATGGAGCGAGAATTGCCAGATGTACAGGCTGGGTTTAGAAAAGGCAGAGGAACTAGAGACCAAATTGCCAATATCCGCTGGATAATGGAAAAAGCCAGGGAGTTTCAGAAAAACATCTATTTCTGTTTTATTGACTATTCTAAAGCCTTTGACTGTGTGGACCATAACAAATTGTGGCAAGTTCTTAGTGGTATGGGGATACCAAGTCATCTTGTATGCCTCCTGAAGAATCTGTATAACGACCAAGTAGCAACAGTAAGAACAGACCACGGAACAACGGACTGGTTTAAGATTGGGAAAGGAGTACGGCAGGGCTGTATACTCTCACCCTACCTATTCAACTTGTATGCAGAACACATCATGCGACAAGCTGGTCTTGAGGAATCCAAGGCTGGAGTTAAAATCTCTGGAAGAAACATTAACAATCTCAGATATGCAGATGATCCCACTTTGATGGCTGAAAGTGAAGAGGAACTGAGGAGCCTTATGATGAAGGTGAAAGAAGAAAGTGCAAAAGCTGGCTTGCAGCTAAACCTCAAAAAAACCAAGATTATGGCAACCAGCTTGATTGATAACTGGCAAATAGAGGGAGAAAATGTAGAAGCAGTGAAAGACTTTGTATTCCTAGGTGCAAAGATTACTGCAGATGCTGACTGCAGTCAGGAAATCAGAAGACGCTTAATCCTTGGGAGAAGAGCAATGACAAATCTCGATAAAATAGTTAAGAGCAGAGACATCACACTGACAACAAAGGCCCGCATAGTTAAAGCAATGGTGTTCCCTGTAGTAACATATGGCTGCGAGAGCTGGACCATAAGGAAGGCTGAGCGAAGGAAGATCGATGCTTTTGAACTGTGGTGTTGGAGGAAAATTCTGAGAGTGCCTTGGACTGCAAGAAGATCAAACCAGTCCATCCTCCAGGAAATAAAGCCAGACTGCTCACTTGAGGGAATGATATTAAAGGCAAAACTGAAATACTTTGGCCACATCATGAGAAGACAGGACAGCCTGGAGAAGATGCTGATGCTAGGGAGAGTGGAAGGCAAAAGGAAGAGGAGCCGACCAAGGGCAAGATGGATGGATGATATTCTAGAGGTGACGGACTCGTCCCTGGGGGAGCTGGGGATGTTGACGACCGACAGGAAGCTCTGGCGTGGGCTGGTCCATGAAGTCACGAAGAGTCGGAAGCGACTAAACGAATAAACAACAAAGAAACTAAAGAAATAAACGTGTTTTTATTACTTTCTGAAATCTCTTCTTCTATGGTCTCTCTATACGGTGTTTTAAAGCACTTTTACCAGTAATATAGATAGGTTTCCATGATAAGGAAAGAGACTTACTCATAATATGTACAGCATTTTTAAGTATTGCTATGAGTTGCCTATACTATTAGAACTAGAGAGGCAGGTATTGAATAGTTAAGCTTCTAGAATTGTTTAATGCTGTATATAATTATAGTTCATATTTCTGAATGACACACTGTTGATCTTTTCTGTACTGTACTGTTGAGTACTTGAGCCAAAAAGATGAGCAGGAAATAAACAATTTCCCATAGTTTTCCAAACCCTTTTATTTTCTGAAACCATTCAATAATTTTCCATTTTGATTGCCCCGGGACATGGAAAAGCTTTGGTTTTCATTTCAGTATCTTTTACATTTCTGAGTCATTCGGAGAATTTCACCATTTGTCTCTAGATCATGAAATAGTTATATCACACCACAAGATAAAATTTTCAGGATAATGGCCTTCACTTGAACCCAAACATTTTTAATTTCACAATCCAAAATTAGCATAGATTGCTTGGCTTGGCTTGGCTTGGCTTGGCTTGGCTTGCCCTGCCCTGCCCTGCCCTGTCCAGACAAGCTGTATGAAAAAATACCTGCATTGACACTGTAGCTGTAAATGAAGAGGTGATACAGTATTATTACAGCCTACTTTATGATCTGGTTCAGACATTATGACCTGGATGTTTCGATCATTGACCCATTTAAGTCACAGCTAATTTGGGATGATTTGTAATGTGTGTGGAAGTTTCTTTGGCTTATCTAGCCACTATGGTTTGTAAATCTTATCTGATGGTTTAGCATGTTCTGTGAATCCACCCAATTGGGGTTTATCAAACGAACTGTTCCTAAGCAAATAATGACTTAGTATGATGTGTGAATCAGACCCTGGAATTTCTAAGTCTGAGTATAAACCAGTGCATTCAAAAATAAATTACACTTATTTATTTAATATATTCATATAATTTACCAGGAATTCAGAATTGGCATTGTTGAAATGTTATATTTATTTTGACAGGATGATTTCTGTGAAATTGGAGGTGTTTGTTGTTTCATTAATATTATTTTAAGCATTAAGCAGTCATCAGGGAATTCTGGATTAACACATCATGCTAATTTATAATATGATTTATTTGGTTTTATTTTAATCTGCTGTGTGAACCCAGTCATTGGCTTTGTATGTGTTGATTTAAGGCTTACTGCAGTACGAGAATCAGACTACTACAGCTTGTTCAACAAAATATGACTGAAAGCATGACTTTGTGGACTCAGCCATAATGTGATTGATTAGTGCAAAGTAGCCAGCATAAAGATTAAACTTTAGATATAAACTTATGAATGTTAAAGCTTCTGGAGAACTTCTATATGTCCAAAAGTTCCTTTCCGACAGTCTAATGCCTGGCATCATGCTAAACTGCTTAGGTATTACAAGTCCATTGTCATAACAACATACTGAAATCCTCCTCAGTTCTTCCACCTTTTCACCACTTACTGGAAGATTCTTTGAGAACTATATTGATAGGGAGATTGGATAATAAAAAATCACAGCAATGATCTGTTTACTGCTGAATCAATAAATCATTGCTGAAGGGTTTCTTGTATTATGTCAAGGCTTTATGGATTAAAATTAAAAATGAAAATAAGTTAATAGGAACTTGTTTGGCAAAGGAGCATAATGTCCTACTAATAGGGAAAACTGGCACAAAAATAGTTGTAACAAATAAACTAGCCTTATATTAGAAGTGGCATACATTTGGAGCTTGGCGACCGTACTACTTTCAGACATATTTTTGTTAAGCTTGTAAAATAATTGCTTTAGTATCTCTAGGTAATAGTTGGGTTATTTCTGTAAGAATATAGTGATACCGAAATGATTTCCAATGCAGTATTGCTGAATCTTGCTGCTTCAGGGGATTTTGTGTCCTCAAAAAGTTGAGCAATTGCAGGAAAAATGTAACATGGATAAATATAATATCTTGTGGCTATTACGAAGTAAGTACATGGTCAACATAAAAAAAATACTTCAGAAAGACTTCCAAAGAAAAGAAGTGCAAAGCAAACAAAGAACAATATATTTTTCTGTATAAAGAAGCAGAAGAACTGGAGCTAAATTCAGTTAACGACTACTGTACATTGCTCCAAGATTTGCCCCTTCTTCCCCTCCCTCCTTCTGTTGGGAAATTCTTAGGAACAGGGTGAGATCTTGAGGAGAGACATACTCTACACTTTACAATATTCTTAATGCTGAAATGATTTTCAAGATACTTAAAAGTGAGATAACTTAAAAGGAGTGTGATGCAAAGTATTTCTAAGTTCCACTGCTTTCTGTTTGAGATCATGCTTAGTGGCATGATGAAGCACAAGAAGTAAATTCTGGAAACTTAGTAGTGCTGTTGCATTCAAATGACATACATTATTTGCCTCAAAAACACTGAAAGTACAAAAACAGAGGTCACCGTGGTTGTGGGAGGAGGTATTGCAAAAGTGTGGTGCCTTACGTCTTTGTGGAATGTTCTATTTCACGTTCTTACACTCTTCGCTACCTATGGATTGTGTTGGATAGCCTTATTTCTCTGAATGCTTCTCTATGAATGTTTAAAGCGATTCTATAAATAAATGGCATATTTGCATTACTGGGCGTGATTGGGCACTAATGGTAGTCCAGCAAATGACATAATCATTCAGCTCATGTCAGAAGGCTACTTCACTATGTTTGGGGAATAAACGTGTCTAGAAAAAAAACAGGCAAAAATGTTGTTCTTGGGCAGCTTTTCCAATTTGACCCTAGCTGTGTCAGAGGGCAAATAGTTGCCTCTCCAGTAGAGGGAGTCAAAGCCCAACACCTTTCAATCCAAATAAGTAAGAACCAGGCACGCTTACTGTAAGTGGAGTAATTTAGTTTGATTAGGAAATGCCTTTGTACAGTACCTAAGTTAAACAGTATACTTTATTTCCCAGAAAATAAAGTTTGGATTCTTTTTTTTTAATTAGTTAAAAAATTATAATAAACAATTAAAAGTATGATGCTTCCCAGAAGGGGTGGAGAGACAGAGAGAGAGAGAAAAAAAAAGTAGATGTGTGCATGGCACCATTACCTAATGAGGTTTTAGACTTTGCTGATTGATAGTGATGTGAAAAGGGAAGATATAAGTGTCAAGGGAAAGAAATGTGAAAAAAGAGACTGAAGCAGCTGCTTTTTTTTCTTTTTAAATTAATCTAATTCTCTCCCAACTCAAGAAAACTGTGCAGTGATCCATAATGTAAGAGGGTATGGCCTGGGAATTCAGGAAGACGAAGGAAAAAAACCTTGAGGAAGACAGAAACCGCTTTGATGATAAGGCAGGGTCAGGGGTTGGTGATTTCAGAACACCATACAGGGCTGACACTGCTCACCATTGCATTATGTTCTTGTTACTCCTCCTCCCTCCTCCTCCTTCTCCATCATAATCACAATTACAAAGCACAAAGTAGATGGCTGTTGTGTGCCTAACTACCTAATCGTTATTTTTTAAATATATTATTTTCCATTATAAAATGGTGCATGGTTCTAGGCAACATATACAGATACCTACCCCTTGCCCCCATTAAAATATTATATTCAGAGTCTAAAATTACTTAATACTATGTTTGATTGATTGATTGATTGATTGATTATGTGCCTATGTCCCTAAACTGGTCTTTCAGGACTTCTTATGATGCACTCATCACCACTGTAACTGAGTCAATCCATCTTGCTGGGCCTCCATCTCTTCTCTTTCCTTCCACCTTTCCAGGCTTTAGATCATTGTCGAGAGTGCTAGGTCTTCTCATAATGTGTCCAAAGTAGGATAATATGAGCCTGGTCATTTATGCCTCCAATGAATCTGGGTTGATTTGTTCAATGATCCACTTGTTTGTTTTCTTAGCTGTCCACAGTATTCTCAGAGTCTTCTCCAACACACAAGTTCAGAAGCGTCAACACTCTTCCTATCCTGCTTCTTCAAAACCCAACTTTCACTTCCATAGAGTGTCACAGAGAATACCATCATCTGCATGATTCTGATCTGTGTAGGTATAGACAAAGCACGGCATCTGAATATCTTTTCCATGGCCTTCATGGCTGCCCTACTAAGTGCTAGTCTGCAGTGTATTATTTGACTGCTAGTTCCTTTACTGTTGATGGTTGAGCCTAAAAGGCAGGAGCCATCCACCACTTTGGTATCTTCATTATCAGTTCTAGGGCTGGTTGCTGTACCTGTTGTCATCAGTTTGGTCTTCTTTATATTTATTTTTAGTCCCATTTTTTCACTATGCTCCTTGACTTTTATTACTAGATCTTGTAAATTCTTTTGCATTTTTGGCTATTAAAGTAGTGTCATCAGCATAGCTCAGGTTATTGATGTTTCTTCCTCCAGTTTTAAAACCGTATTTTTCTTCCTGTCCATCTTCCCTTAATATATATTTTGCATATACTGTAGGTTGAATAAGTAAGGGGAGAGTATGCAGGCTTGTCGCATTCATTTGCCAGCCTGGAGCCATTCTGTTTCCCCAAATTCATTCTGGACTGTGGGTTCCTGTCCTGTGTAGGGGTTTTGCATGAGCACAATGAGATGTTCTGGGATTCCCATTTTTCTAAATTCCCACTTTCCACAGCTTGACGTGATCAATCAAAGGCCTTTCTATAATCAATGAAGCACATAAGGGCTTCTTTTTGGTAGGTTTCTTAGATCAAGAAAATGTCCAGAACAACAGTGGCTAGCATTGCCATATAGGTCATTGAGATACTTGCTATCCTCATACTGTAGCTTGTGAATTGTTTGTTTGTTTGTTTAGGGAGACTTTTCAGAATCTTGTTTAGGTGATATAGTTGTATAGGTTCTGTTTACATGCATAGGTTGCAAAGTATGCAGGGTTTTTTTATAGCTTATGCAGATCATCTGAAATACATTGAGAGGAACATGGGATAATTTTTCTTTAAAGTTGCAGTAATTTTGGCACAGAATAATAAGCATGAACTACATTGTTCCTTTTTCTCCTTATAAATTTGAGGGATACCAAATTATAATAGGAGATACACAATTTAAGGAAAAATACAAGTCGTCTGGGTATATTTAGTCAGGGTTAAAGATAACTGAACAGGATTGTAATTGTAGACCAGTGAGTAATGTAAAGGATATTAAAAGGAAAGGAATTTTTTTCTCTACTTACAAGGCAAAAAGCAACAGCAATTATCCAAACTGGTAAGATTAATCCAAGAGTGTAGAATTGCTAATTAAGAACACTGCTTACATAAAAGGGCAACATGGTTATATTTAGATTGAAACACAAAAGAGAAATATATCTATTTATCAGTCAGAACTGTAGTAATCTATGCCTCCACTATATGGGAACTAGTCTAGATAGGCAATATTTGTGGAGTTCTAACATCAAAAAAAATCTAAGACAATTTTCAAATCATTACACTTCAAACATGATTTTATGAGCTGTATTAAAGATGAAGGTTGCAGTTTTGAACACAAGAGTCTATATCTTATTAAAGTCAATGAAATTTAAGAAATTTTATGCAGTACTATGTTTCAGAATTATTTAGACAGCTATTTATATGGTAGATTTCTTAATAGTGGTATCCTGGTCAAATGATGTTATATTTGCATAGATTATTATAAAGGATGTGCTGTGGATGGGGCAATGATACTGGTTCAGTGAAATATTGCTGCAGCTGAGATGTTCCATCTCTCTAATTTTATTCATTATCCTTCTCAAGAATCCAGCAAATTTCTTTAATACCTTTATTAGTAAGGGAATAAGAAATCCACGGACAAGGGGCATAACTGAGAAAGTAATAGGATCAAAATACAATATCCTATGGAATATTGGCTAAAAATACAATAAGTAGATTGGGTTAAAAGTGGGATTTTCTCACTGAAGAAAAATGCATATTGGCATTTTGTTTCACTTAAACAAAGAGTTTTGAGCCATATGTGAGTGACAGTTATTAAGACTTTCAAAATCTGAAGCAGACAGCAAAGTACTCCAACAGGATTTCTGTAATTAGGTAATAGGGAACAAATGAAATTCAGTGTAAATAAGTAGGTGAGACAGACTGAGTTATCTCTGTTGATGCAGTCTTAGTTGACTGTAAAGAGGGTACACATAAAACATCAACTCTGCTTCATGCAGCAGTGAAAAAGGCAAATTCATCATGATTGAAAGTAAACATAGGAAATATTGTCATGGTTTAAAAGGATGTGTGGCTTCATTTAAAATGCAGTCTGTATAATTCAGGCCACCCTCTTTCTGAAATGGAGCAGACTGGAAAATAAAAATTAAAATGATAATGAAACTGAAGCGATTTATTCTGTACTGCGAGAATGACAAGGCTCATAGGAGAGTCATTTTCCATATCCCTCCACTAGTCAGAAATGGTCCCGGGAAAACAGTAAATCAAGTCTGTGCCATCTTTTCCATGAAAATATCCTTGATGCTTTTATCAAAGGAAGGCTGATGCGGTTGCTGTTAACCTGGATAAAATTTAGAATAATAATAATTGGGACAGGATTTTGCTTAGCTAATACTCCAGAGTGGAAGGCAAAAGGAAGAGGGGTCGACCAAGGGCAAGGTGGATGGATGATATTCTAGAGGTGACGGACTCGTCCCTGGGGGAGCTGGGGGTGTTGATGACCGACAGGAAGCTCTGGCGTGGGCTGGTCCATGAAGCCACGAAGAGTCGGAAGTGACTAAACGAATAAACAACAACAAATACTCCAGAAAAGGTGGATGAAGGTTGGGTCAATGCTACTAAGCCTGTTAAAGATGAAGATTAAAATTCAGATGTGTTCAGTTGTAAGGGATCTTCAGTGTACTGTTGACCAGTTGGTAAATCCTTTAATATCCCTTCCAACTTAAAATTTGATGCATGATCTAGAAGCTGTAGGGAGACAATAGAAGAATGTAGGGCAGAGCTCAGGAAACTCTTAGAATTGTAATTATGATGGAACCCTGACACAACATATTCCGAGACTGGCACATGCAAAGAACCCTTTGGAGAGACAGCTGTGTAAATCACAACTAACCTCTGGCTCCACTTGAAAGCAGCCTTTGGTTATGACATCAGCAAATACATGTACAAGCAATTTAGTGGCGCTTTGGGGAACTTGGGACCAGAAAAATGATACACAAGTGGCAATAAGATACGTATTTAAATTTATAGAAAGGAAACTGTTGTTTCTGAAATAGAAAGTTGTCACAGTTTAAGGAAGGCAATATAAAGAACTGCAGGTTAAAGTACCCTCGTTTGGCCTGACAGTTTATTGTAGAAGAATATGCTGAGATAAATAAGAGTACAGCTATAGAAAGCAAGGAGAAAAGCAATTTAATGCTTCTAGAATGTATGTATTAGAGGAGGCAAATTCTGAAAGAGGTGACGCGCTTTATACGATCTGCAGTGCAAATAAAACCATAATCCCTTAGGACTGTTCTAGGATGTAAACAACAGGAATGTAGCATTTGAACTGACACAAGTTACAGAGGATACCTTCATGGGAAGCTTCACAGAGAGAAGAATGGAGAAGCAGTCTGCCTGCAGAACAGTAAAATGGGATTGCATGTTTGCAGGGCAAAGCACCTGCTTAGAAATGAGCGTTGTGGTGGTTTGAGAGGAAGACTCTGTCCAGTAGTCTGGTCCTTCTGACATCACAGATAAATAGGGCAATCCCATCAGCCCCGCGCAGGTATTGTGAGCCTCGCGGGGGTGGGAGGGAGAGAGAGCTTCACACATTCAACTGTGTGAATAAATGTTTCCAGGTGGGCAGAAATGGAATAACTGTTCTGTTTTTCTTCTGTTTCCTTGTAGCCTGTTGCTCAAACGCTATTTTTTTTTTCCTTCCAGGTCAGAAATGGCCAGAGTAGGAGAAAAACAAAACCAGCTTGACGTCATGGGTGTCTGCTAACTATGAAAAGGGAAGGAAGGTCAAGTTCATCTTATCCAAGCAAGAGTATCAATCTAAAAATTAGCAGGCTACCCTCTAATTTTTGTAGGACCAGGGCAAATACACAAATAGTACGGATACTTGCTCTTGGCAATGTTTCCCAGTTTGCTAACTACATTCCACTTGGCGGAATGTAGTTAGCAAACATTATCATGCTGGAAAAAAGCAAAACATAATTTCACGGTGGAAAGGGATATAACTCTGGAAGATGGACAAAATAAACATTTTGGAGGTTTTAAAAAGCAAGCTAGGTCTTGATATTCCCTTTCAAATATCTACATTAAACTATAGCTGGCAGTACGTTACCTGTGGATGCCGTAATGCATGCGATACCCCAATGGCATTTTCAGGATTCCAAAATATTATTGTCAGACTCACTCTATCTATAGTATTGATTTTCACAATACTATAAAACTTCACAGGATGTTGATATTCTTGCCTGAAATCTTACATGCAGTTTTGGATAAAGACATAACAATCCATTACAGCTGGAATCTTTGAAAATATAATTACTGTATATACTTGCATATAAGCCCATCCGTGGATAAGCCAACCCTTGAATTTTTAATCAGAGTACCATGAAAAATGTGCCACCTGCCGATAAGCTGACCTGTATTTTTCATGGTATTTTGGTTAAAAAATTTGAGTCTGCTTATCCATGAATGGGCTTATATGCAAGAATATACAGGAAATACGGGTTCTTTAAAGAAGTATTACGGTATGTACTTGTGGATAAGCCCATCTGTGGATAAGCCAAACCCAATTTTTTGTATTCATTTTGGCACCTAAAGTTCTCGGCTTATACTCTGAACATATATGGTAGGGTGGGTTGCTTTTTTTTTTGGCAAAACTATGCAGTGATCGTTCAGGCTTGAAAAAGTGGCTCGCCCTTGTATTTATGTTGCAACAAAATCTTTTTTTAAAATGCAGATTTGTATCGTTGAACTTTGTAGAATAGCTTGACTGGAAGATTGAAAAAAAAGGGGAGGGGGGATTAAAATTGCACTGCCCAGAAAACTGCATGTAAGCAGTCACTAGAAGTGGAGTTTGATTGGAGGGCATCTTTGCTTTTAGAATATGCAACCCATCTTTGAGTAAATATATCTTTGTTAAAGTCTGATGGCTCTGTGCATATGGTGGTATAATGGTTATAAACTAAATAGAAATAGGTTACCAGAGCTGAAACAATATTTTGTTTTAAAATGTGGGAAGACTTTCTAGACTTTGCAGATATAAGCTGGGATGGAATCATGCTTAGTTACAACTAATGATGGATTATACAGGGCTGCCTTAAAATGGTTATGTACAGAGAACTTTCTGAATATATTTGATAATTCTTGGGTGTTAAAAGGCAAGGACTCCCTCGTCTTGAATTTCAGGCTTGGTTATGACATGGACATGGTCATCTAGTTTTTTCATCTAGTCTTTTCTGTTAATTTCTAATTAATAGTTTTTAGCTGATGAATAAGGTTCAGTATATAAATTTGACAAACAAACTAACAAACATGCTCTCCACTCACAGGGCAGTGCTCAGTAGGCTTTATTATTTAAAAATGCACTATTTCTGGGATCAAGTAGTGATAATTACCCTAGAAGTGGTAACTCTGAGAGTTCAAGGACATGACAAATTCCTCCTCCTCTTTCTCCTCCTCACCTTTGATAGCCCTAGTGGCTCAATAAACGAAGGTTTGATACATTGCATGTTAGGAGCAATGTGCGTGGAAATTACAAGCAAGCAAGCAAGAAAAGAAATTTGCAGTAGATTTCACAGAGAGGAACTGGATTGAGAGAATATGGTAAGTAGCTGTAACGGAAAAGCTGATGGCTCAGTTGAATAAACTGAAATAACTAGTTTTTTTCCCCCAGAATTTGTTTATTAGATATGCAAATAAACATTAATCAGTATATGTACTGCCAACTGTTGAAGCATATTTTGGGGAAGACAGCTTTTGAAGTGTCTTGGAATAAAATTTGAATCTTCTTATAGATCTCACTGAAGAAATGGGTTGGCAAGACTTGAGGTCAGTTCCTTCAAAGGGCATCAAATGTTTCTTGCAGTAGTCTCTGATCTGTTTATTATTTGATGTTGGAATTACATGTTTTATACTACAAAAATGTAGATAACAAGAGAGAAGTTGTTAAAGTAAGTGTTGAGAACAAAGCAAACACACTGCAGCTGATTCTCCAGCTACCGTAGAAGACCAAATTGATCTTCCCTTTGCTGTCATGTTTTTGGGAGGCATGTGGAACAATATGCCTGTTACCATAGGTCCTCTGGCAGATTAATGAGGACCAAATTGCATTTTTCACAGTTATTATTAACTTAAACATAATTCTAAACCACTCTGGAAATTATTGTATATAGCTGAATAGCTATTTCCCAATACAGTTCAAAACTCAGGACATACTTAATTATTCATGCTCTATAGCCAACAATGGAAAGTAATTTTCTTCCATAGCTGGTTATGGCATCTGGTATGATGCCTCTCCTCCCCGTTCAGCTGGCTATGCCATCTTTCAAACAGTGTTTTTAGAATACTTTATTGTTTTACCTCTGCACCTCCTGATCAGATTACAGGAGGCTGGTTTCTGCCTGCCTTGGCTCTTCTTCCTCGTCTCTGCCAGCTTGACCAACTCACTGAATGTTGGTCCAGGACAAGCATGCCAGGGGGAGCCCTGGATGTAGAAGAGGCAGCTGGCACAGGCACAGGGACAGGCACAGGCAGCGAGAGGGTGTAGGTAAAGAGTTTGGGTCTGTGGCTGGATCTTTAGCAACCCAGTGAACCACAGCTAAACCTGCTAGGCTGCTTTCTCGTCTTCAGAGGAAGAGGTAGAGGAAGAATTTGACAATTGGTTCACACGAACCAGACTGAACTGGCTAGTTAACACCCCTGAGAATGCTGATCTAGATTGTCCTTCTCATCTATAAAGACCATAAGTTTGTTCTTATAACTATAATCCTGGTACCCACTTATAATCTATATAGCATATATTTTGTTTTAGTGTGATTCATCTTTAGACCCACCTTTCTGCTTTCAATGTCAAGTTGTTGAAGCATTTTTTGCAGCTTTCGAGCATCCTTTGCGATCAGTACATCATCATCCTCAAATCTTCTCTCCAATTCCATCCTCCCATTTCATTTCCATCCCGCCATTTCATTTTGCACGTGATATTTTCCAAACAAGCATTGAAAAGTTTAGGTGAGATCGTATCGCCTTGCTTTACGCCTTTCTCCACTGGTATTCGTATTTCAGTTTCAAAGAGAGTAATATTTGTGAAGCAGTTGGCATTTGCTTCTTTGAGCAGCGCAATGTAGTCGGAATTGATTCCTTGTTCACTGATCACTTGCATTAGTCATTCCACATACTTTTTATTTTAGAGTTTCAGTGTAGTGTTAGTTGGAGCAAGTCACTAGTTGAAAAACTGGATAAGAGGTTGGCCATTCCAAATTATTATTAACTGTTGTATAACTTTTGCATGGAAAAAAAATCTATTTAAAAATCTGGGATGAATACCTTGGAGATAAAAGGTAACTTCTGGTAAAAGTCTTGACCCATTAAGTGAAGCTCATTTCAGGCGGACAGTCACTCTTAACACAGCAAGTCAGAATCCAGTAATCTACTTTTAATACAAACTCCTTCTAGGAATAATAATTTCTGATATTTAGATCAGTGCTAATCAGTCCTGATTTGAGATGAATCAGTTTCATGACTGAAGGCTCATGGATATGACTTAGCTTGGTTGTTTTATTACAGTCTAGAATGAAGCCACATATATAATCTGCATACTGCAATTTATAGCAATCTCTGTCTGTCACCTATGTACCTCCTTTTCTCCCTCCTCTAAGTCATAGACTTTGTCCTCCTGACTTTCTGAGGCAAATGATTTTTTATTATTATTATTATTATTATTATTATTATTATTATTATTATTATTATTATTTTGCTGTTTCAAGGTTAACAGGAGCAGCTGCAGCTGAAGTATGCTTTCTGAGTGGTTTTCTCAAGCCTGAAACTGGCTTCCTGTTTCATGGCTTCATTCCTAACAAGTACTATAGCAGAGAAAGTGTCAGCTTTCCAGTTTGTCTGGCCTCACAGCTTTCTGGTCACATTTCTTCTGTTTCCTCTGAGAGTTGGAATGGTAGCTGTGATTAATGGAAGAGAATATATGTAGCTCAGGGTTGAATTGTGGAGTCATTGGTGCTCTCTGAGCTTGGTTGTTTGCTTGCAGACATTTCATTACCCAACTAGAAACAAAAGTTCTTTGGATTAGAGCTGGTTCCATCCTCATAGCCATGTCAACTCTGTTTGCTTCTTTCCCATATCCTGATGAGATTGGAGAAGAAAGACGCAAACAGAGTTGATGTGGCCATGAGAATGGAACCAGCTCCATTCCAAAGAACTTCTGTTTCTAGTCGGGTAATGAAACGTCTGTAAGCAAACAACCAAGCTCAGAGAGCACCAAGGACTCCACCATGTCCATCCCCTGGGACACAATGAGACATTCCAATGCAGTGGTGATCTCTCAGGAGACTGGAACCATTTGGCTGCTGTCCCAGGTTTGAGGGCTAAATCCATACCTGAACCTATGCATGCAAAACTTACTCTGTGAAGTTGAAAAGGTTCATGCATTCCTGAAATTATGGTCGGTTGCCTTTGCTTCTGTATTGTTGCTTCTTTTATGGAGTCTCTGATGAGTTTATGAACTAAAGGACTTCTTTTTTTCTTTCTTAAGAATGGGAGTATCTACATCTTGAGGCCTTGGGGACTATGTTTCCTTCTCTTCACATGGTTTTGAAGAGTTTAGATAATTTCTTTTTCTTGACTCCATTTCCTCTGCCTTGAAATTTATTATTGGTCCTCTACATTCTTATGATAGATTTCACTAAGTCAGTGGCTATCTACTCCCTCCATTTGCTTTCAGGCTAGATTTTCCACAAGGGTAAGTTATAAGTATTTTGTGGTACATGAGATAGTATTGGAGTTTGACCTTCAACAGGAACGGATTCTCCCTTCGTTTTTTTCAGATACCAAGATGTTTTTGAACTTCATTGGCATGCATAAGTGATGTCATTCTATATACAGCAAACTCCCATTTCTCTAGGGCCTCTTTCCTTTTTTTACTACTCAGAGGAAGGGAAAAAATATTTCATCCCAATACCTTACCAAATGGGTCATGTCTACCATCCAGCTCCATTATAATTTGATCAAACAACTGCATCCTGTTGGTTTGCTGTGCATCCATGTGAGCTGAAGCTCCTTCAGCTGCATTTCTGATAGAGTAGCCTTACTTGGTTTCAGCACCCCATATTTGTCTGGCATTGCAGGTTAGATCTTTGGTCCTCCAAATATAAATCAATTATTAGGAGTGATGTTACCCACCACCAGGTAGGATGATCAATGTGTGTGAATTATAGAGACCACGATGAAGAACTGGTTGCATATCTGTAATATGGTTCTTTGAATGATCATTTGCAAATTCATATTAGCCACCCTCTTCCCTGCTTGAATTTGAGGATAATGTTTTTTAGTTTTGACCTGCTGTACTGTAGTGATATTCAGCACTAAGGGTATAAACAGAAGCTCTGCCAATATATACACCCATTGTGTATATATTGTGTTTTATGAGATTTTAACTTTTATGATTGTAGTTTGATTTTATTGTAAACCGCCCAGAGTCCCTCTTTTGGGTGAGATGGGTGGTAATTAAATTTGAATGAATGAATGAATGAATGAATGAATAAATAAATTGTGTTTGTCTTGGTTTTGGGTAAAGCTTTCACCAAAAATATTTGGAATATTCAGAATAGGCAGTTCACAAATACAGAACCACAAGAAAGTAACCAGTTTTTCCTAGTTTTCAGGAGGGAAGACATAAATATTAGTAGTATTAGTATCTTTCAATAAGATTTTCTTTTTTATTAATTTGTGTTGATAATTTTTCACTGGGTAGTTATGCACAGAAATCATGGTAACTTTTTCATGGTCCATTTAGCCAATAACAGGATCTTTATTCTGCATGAAGATGCAATCTGTATAATGAAGCTTCTTCACTAGCAACCCATGATTATGTAAAGTGCTACAGTCATTTAACATTTCTGTGAAACAGCAATGTGCTACAAAGCTTCATAGCTACCTCTTATGACAAAGAAATCCACTTAAGGAGATGAAAGAAAAGGACAGGTGTGAAATTGTAGGTAATGGTTGTTCTGAAAGCCTGTAGGGATTCACTATATGGACTTCATTCAGAGTATTTTTAAAATTAGCTAGGCTGATTCATTTTTTTAAATATTGAATTGTATGTCTATTTTCTGTTTGTAGAAAAAAGTAACATATTGTAATTATGCTTTCATGAATTTTCTTATAATAGGGACACCATTAGGTACTGAGGCTAGTGAACTAGTGCCTAGTGTCCATTTTATTTTGTTAACCTTATTTTCCCCGATTTCCTATAAAAGAGCTTCTCATTAAATGTGTCTAATTTATGTTTGCTTACTACGATCAGTTTGTCATTTTTCTTGGTGAAATCTTTTCAGTATCTACAATAGTTAATAATATGAATAATTTATAATGCATTCCTCAATAACATTTTATATGCATCTTGCCCAAAGTAATAGCAGTTTCTCTTGGTTGCATATTTTACATTGTTTAATTCACCAATATGGTAATTTAAATATTGCCAAGAATATGCAATTATTTTATGGTATTGTTTTAATAAAATATGATACTACACTATTCCAGGGCTTGGAATTGGACAGCACTGCTAAGAAAATGTAGTTTCCCTGTCCCCTCTCCCTGACAGAATTATTCAAAGACAATAATTTTAGAAGATTTGAATTAAATACTTGTAATGTCAAGATTATAGTATGGAATAGAAAAAGAAATCCCTTCACTGTAATAATTATCACAACAATAATTCGTAATTCAAATACAGTTAAGCTTGATGCAGTATCGTGGAAAAACAAACAAACTGGATTGCATTCACAAACACTGTCAAAATAGAGCTCTAGTCTGCAAGCAGGGTGGGAAACATTTCTTGGTTGATTCTCCCCACCATTTGCAGTCCCAGGATCACTTTGCTTATTCCAGCAAATTTAGGAGCAGATTATTTTTGAAGGTGTGGGTGGACACCTTCACATCAGTCTTCCTCATTCTGGCTGTGGAATGATAGTCAACCATATCTGAGAGTACCTGTTGATGGAAGGCTGGTATGAAACAATAAAATTTGTCTCTTATAGTATTTGTGCCTCTGAATTCTTCTCATAACATGCTTAACTGGGAAGTTATGAATTGTGGGAAGACCAAAAGAGGCTTAACTGACTCATCAGCTAACTCTCCAGGGAATAAACAGAGCAAGTCATGCACAGGGTTCAACTAATTTCACCCAATTAGTCATGGCATGGAAACACCTTAACCTAGTTGACCTGTTTTTTTGGTACCTAATCCTCCAAGAAAAATTTTTTGAAAGAGCAGCTAAAAAGGCCAGCCTTTCTGTTGCAGAACTTACTGCAGAACTCTGACAGCATAGGATATACCTCCCAACCACTGCTTCAGTGGCTAGGCCAAGCTGACTGTTGCCTGCTTGTCCATTGGGGAAGGAACAAATGAACAAATAAATCCTTGCTTGTGCAAGGTCTCATAGAATATACCAGGCCCTTCCTTGTGAAAATGGGTGAGGTTCCATTAATTCCAGTGGTATGGCTTTTGACTTGGGGAGTACATTGCTTAAACTACACATTAGGCAAGTTGTCTTAGCTGCTGACTGGGATATGTACAGTATGTTGTGGGAAAATTGCCAAAGAGGAGAAGTAAACAACAAATGGTGAAATCTATTTGTGATTTCTATTCTGTCCAATTGTGTTTCTGTATTTGTGGAGGAGCCTTCAGAAATCTTAGCCTCTAAGGCAAAGTTCTTACCTATGTTCTTACCTCACTGGTTTATGTGATGAGGCGAATTTGTGAGTCTTTGAATAACAATGTTTTCTTTGCCCAAGTAATATTACTAGCAAGGGTGTTGGTGCCCTAAATAGGCTGTTCTAAGTTCAGATTTGCCTGATAGGGTGGCCGTATTATGATATCAGATGTATTCTGCCAAACTTTTCTCTGTGAAAGGCACAGGAATGATCTTTGGGTCAGGGCATGGTATCCTTATTCATCAAACTATAATTGCCAAAAAATATATAAATCTGTTCTTAAATAGCTAATCATTTACATTCTCTTGGTTCTGTTTTCAGAGTTATTAATTATACTGAAGTCTTTTGATCTTAATAATACAGGTAATACTAAATTCCATACACAGTTTGTTGGAATTTAGCAACAATTATTGTCTGCTTATTATAATCTGTTGCTGGGGGGAAAAAAATAAAGAAAATGCGTGGATGTTCTTATCTGTGGTCAAAATGTACACTGTACATCAATTTGCAGATACCGCAAAAACAGGATGGATGTTTGCAATTAAAATCATATTATCATGGAAATTATTTTAATTTGTACCATTTACTTCTTGCTGTCCTCTTACCCTGTGGTAAAATCTCAAAGTTTATACTTTGTTCTTGCCTGCAACAATATCATTAATTAAACATTTAATTGTTTAGAGTATAACTGATGTTCTCCACCGATCATGCAATATAATAATGATGACAGGCCATGCTGGAAAGAGTGCCTGAAGGATGCTATCAGCATGTTACATTGCCCAAAGTGGTGGCGTTTTTCCTGTGGGATCCAAATAGCTATAGTTAGGATGCAAATAGAAAGTCCCTATTTCTCTTTGCATGACCCAAGAATAATACAAAGTAATTAGGTTGCCTTGCAAATAACTCTATTAGATTTACTTGGGAATATGTAGTATAAATAAATGTTCATGCATGTTATGTGTGTATCTCCTAGAATAAAAGATTCGTGTCTTTGTACAGTAAAAAATATGGTCCACAGTCCACAAAAGAAGCTGCTTTCTATTTCATATTGTTAAGATGAGAAATAGTACATATGAAATCGCTAAAGATCAGGATGTGGTTTTTTTTTCCTCCTGCCTATGGTGCCTTAATTTTAAGAGTGCAAATATTATGTTCTGGTCCATCTATCATAGATCTTGGAGGACACATTCCTAAACACAATAATAAGAATGTAGGCCTTGATAAGCTTAATTAGTTTTTCCACCTGTGTAGATGCAAACGCAATCCAGTGTTACCTGAGTGGGCCGGTATTCATACTATAGAAATTTGTTCTCCTTCCTCTTGTATTTGCAGTGTACACACAGAAAATCTGGAATGAAGTAGTTCATAGGGGATAAAAGAGAGAGAGAATCCTGATTCACCACTGATTTCTTTTCCCTGACAAAATGACTGAAAACTGGTGCTTTTCCAGATGCTGCTGAACTATCAGCATCCTTCACTATTGGCAATTATGAGAATTATAGTAAGCAATATCTGGAGTACCACATTTGCACTAGCACAGAATGCAAGTATATAGGATTGTGTAAAGCTGTTGGTGTTGAAATCTTCATAATACTTTGTTACAAAGGTAGAACAAATTGAATAGGTGGAAATCTTTCCCTTTCTAGCCTTAACCTTCAAGCTGTTTAGATTTTGTAGGCATCAAGATAATAATCTTTGAGTCACTTTGGGTCAAGGCCCATTTATTGTAGCTTTATATATTTTATATCCATTATCTTCAAGACAGAAATACCCACTGATATAAGTAAAAAAGCAAATACATGTTTAAGTTTCTTTCACCAAAATCAGTAGACTAAAAAGAAGCTTAAGTATGTCAATTTTTTTTAAATTGGTTCAATTGTGTCTGATTCTTGGAGACTGCCTGGATAAGTCCCTGCAGTTTTCTTGGCAAGTTTTTTTCAGAAGTGGTTTGCCATTGCCTCCTTCCTAGGGCTGAAAGTGACTGATTCAGGGTCACCCAGCTGATTTGTGCCTAAGGTGGGGCTAGAACTCACGGTCTCCTGGTTTATAGCCTGATGCCTTAACCACTATACCAGACTGGCTCTAAAGTATGTCCAATACCATTCTGTAAAAGAATAAGCAAAATGCACCACCATTGGAACCATTTTGCTAACAGAGGAAACGTATGTTGTTAAATGTGTCCAGAGGCATGTGTGTACTTATAACCACTTTACCTAAGAATTGATAGTATCTAAATAAAATCAATTACATTATATATTTTATCTGCAATTCTTTGTACATTTGTATGGGATTTGTAAGCCAATTAGGAATAATAAGCCAATGGACACCTCTGAGCATATGTAGTAAGGGTAGAAGTCTATCACACAATGAAAGGCCCTAAACTTTAAAATTTGTTTTTAATTATATTTTGTTGTACTAGAGAATGCTATGAAATTTCTAATGTTATGTCAGGATGAATATTTCTTTTAAACAATGAGTTCAACCACCTGCCTGTAAATTTTAAATGATTCTGTACTTAAATAAAACCATCCTCACAATCTTTAAAAAATGAATATTCATTGACACTGACATTTTGCAACTAATTAAATGGATACTATAATTATAATAGTTCTGAAGTTCCATCTAATTGGTTATTTGCTTGTTGTACTGTCAGTGAAATCATATGATGCCTTGTCTGGCACACCTGTCTTTAGCATCTGACATACGCTGGCTTTGCCTTTAAATCTCTCTTATGATTATACCTTTATCCTGTATTTTTTTTCCTTCCCAAGTTTGATGTTCCAAAAACCTCTTCCTTTGGATCCTTACAGTTCTGTTCTGCAGCCTCTCTAATGCTCAGGCATCTTCTTCACAGAACATTTCTTCGGGTTACAATTTTTTTCTACCCAAACCTATTTCTCACATGCAATTTTTTCTCAATGTAACTTTACTGTGTTTGTCTTTATCAGGAACCAACTTAATTTACTAAGAGAATCCCCCCCAACACACTAACAAATTTTAGAATTTTAGCAATGTTTATTGTGGCAGTTAGATGGATGAAAATGTGCTTTTGATTAGATATGTCTTAGGTTTTTTTGGTATCCATATTAAGTGCACACTGAAGTATAGCTTCATACCCCCTATATGGCCCAGGTCCAGGTTACCTAAGGGACCGTCTCCTCCCCACCACATCAATCCGTCCCACCCGGTCATGCAGAGGGGGCATGCTGCAGACCCCTCTGTAAGAGAATTCTATCTGGCGGGGTCCAGGAGGTGGGCCTTCTCTGAAGCAGCTCCCGCCCTTTGGAACATCCTTCCCCCAGAAGTGAGATTGGCTCCCTCCCTCCTGGACTTTAGGAAACAGCTAAAGACCTGGTTCTGTCATCATGCCTGGGGCGGGAGAGAGAGTAGCCATTCCTGGGGATGATTAGTTTCTTAGAAGGACCCTGCTCTGCTTGCAAATCGTAAAGAACTTCCAGCCATCGAGGTTTTTATTATATTTATTTTATTGTGTAGTATAGTGTTTTACAGTTTTATATTTTTATTTATATTTTATTGTAAACCACCCAGAGTCCCTTTTGGGAGATGGGCAGTGATAAATTTGATTGATTGGTTGATTGATTGATTAATAAATAAACAAATAAATAAAAATAGCTGCATCAGATGAGCACAGGAGAAATACTTCTATATGACTCTCTGGATTCTGAGAGCATACATATTAGATTGTGAAGGTGTCGTTCACTGTAGTTTATTGCTTATATACAGAGCAATCTGCATGAGATCACAGCAGATCATGATTCTTGGCCTCACTCTGTTGAAGGGTTAACCTGGGGTTTTGTTAATTAATTAAAACCTTAATCCTGTTGACTGACTGGAATTGGCTATTGGTTGCTTGTCTGTGTTGGTGTCCATGATTTTTAGTATACTAAATAACCAAACTTGCAGACTGCTTAACATTCAGTTGGCTTTTAGCTGCAGAATACACAAAGGCTAATCATGTTATCCCAGTAGCAGTAATAACAAAAAATTATGCCAGACCTTTTCTGTTAAGCAAGGTAGAGATAAGCAAACTGTAGCAAGCTTCTTACGCTTATTGTAGTAGACCTAGTCTAAAAAGCAAGAATTTAGGGTTGCATAATATCAGTTTAAGATCTCACTATTAATGCAAACCAGATATCTGAATAGCACTGTATTTAATATTGGTGCTTAATTTAATTTGGGATTCCTGCTTTCATATTCATGATTTTCTGTGTATTTTAGTATTGCATATTCTTTCATGCTCCAGTCTCTTGATTTTGCCATGTTCTGGAAGTGAATTAATGTTATTTTTTAAGGTGGATCCTCTTTCTATTATACAGTGAAGCTGCATATATATTTATTGAATGTCTAGCATTTTGTAGATCACTTTATTTTTTAAGGACAACCCAGTTGAACAGTTGGCATGCCATCAGAACATTTTTCCATGATCTGGCATGGCAGATGGTAGAATACAAATCTCCAGAAACTGTTGAAAAATGCTAAGTGTCCAATGTGAGGTAAGGAAGTACAGATTTGTGTTAAGAAGCAAGTTAACTAACTTTTCAGCAAATATTTTCATGGTTTCAATTATCTTACTGAATATTTCAGCATTTTAAGTATAGTATTTTATTCTTTTTTCCCCTTATGTAATTAAAAATGTAAATTGAAATAATACACTGTTAACAGATAATACACCATAAATGTGTAACACAAATTTTAGGTTGTATTTTCAGATCTATATACTCCATAAAATCAAGGCTTGTTAACTTTTTTGATAGTTTGAAATGGATCTAGACCAAACTAAATCCAGTTAGATCCTATTGAAATCCTATTGAGTTTTGTGTCATAATTAACTTCATTTCTATTAATTTCAGTGGGAACTAAATTTATCTTAATCTGGATGAAATCTTCCATATGCACTCCAGTAAATACACTTGCACCCAAATATACACATAGTAGCGCCCCCCCCCCCCGCCTTTCTCTCTGATTCAGGTGGAGTGGGACTAGGGAAATTCAAGTTAAAATCCACTGGAAGCTTTCTAAGTGACTTCAGGCTTTTTATGTCTCTCATCTCATTTAGTTGTGGAGAAAAAAATCGAGCAGAGCGTACTATGTACTATTCGAACAGGTTGGATGTACAGTGAATCTAATTATGATATAATAAATGGAGATATTACTCCCAGACGATACATTATCTGAAAGGAAAAAAATCCTATATTATAAACGAGTTAGTCTTTATAGCAGACTTGGTATCTACTTCACTTATTGTGAAGTTAGTTCTCATACAGTAGTAAAAACAAGATAGCAAGTCTGACAATTGCAAAAACAAGGGACAGAAGAGACCAAGCACAAAAGAGGTGGCTTGATAGTGGGGTGCAAATAAGAAACATGTGCAGAAACTTCGAATGTTGTTTCTGTTATCTTGGACTTGCTCTTGAAACAAGCAATCACTAGCATTCTTGATTATGCTTGTTTAATCTTTGTTCAATAAATAATTTCTTATCAGGAATTCTTGAGTTTTTGTGAACTTGCCTAATGGGTTCAAATCTTTGCCTATTGGGTACAGCTTGATAGCTATATTGGCACTATTACTTTCATAATTCCCAGTTGGAATGGCCAGTGAGATGGGGAAATCTGGGAATTGCAATTCCAGCACATCTGGAGATGCCCAGATTGGGGTTATTAATTTTAAAGTGTTTTCTGAGAGCAATAAAGAACAATTGCAATCTGTGTAATAGCAACTGATTTATAGAAATTTTAATCAGCTTGCTCTATAGTTTTTTTGAAGGGCTCAGTAAATTTCTTCATAAAGTGTATTTATATAGATATGTAGCACAGTGGACGCCTACCTAAATTTATATGACAGAGATGCAAAGGGTTGGTAATTGCTTTCAAGATCATTTTCTAAATAACCTTAAAGCGCCTTTTGGGAAATGTTAGTGATACAATTACTTGTTAATTACCCATAGAATGTTTCCCCCTTTTAAATTAATTCATTGCTTCGAGCAGAATTATCCTATTGGCCTTCAAGTACATTGTGAAAAAAATTGTCTTTTAATTGATATCTATTCCAATTTTTTATTCTTAAGTTATAGCAATGTGAATTAGTGTTATTACAGATGGTTCTCTCAAATGTTATGTACAGCTGATGATAATGGACATCACTGATTACTAGTTGTGAAAAAGAGGATGGAAATTAGCTAAGTAACAATTACACTCGGCCATGCTGAAGTACTGGCTGGAACATGTAATTTGTGAAAATATGCTAGGGGCAGGGGTCCATCCTGATAAGGGCATCCCAGTATGCAAGGACATATTCCTGCAAAGAGCATTCCTAAGTGTGTTTGGTTGAATGTGCTTAAACGGTCCACAGGACATGATCCCTATTTACACCACATGTGTTCTATAATTTAGATGGTTGCAGCTGAATAAATATCTCACAATCCTGGATCTTGCTCTCCTTGATTCTCATCTTCATCCCTGTCTCTCATGACACGTGACACACAATCAGTAAAACAATTTTATTGTGAAAAATTGCCCAGTAGTTAATCTTACCACATTATGAAGAAATACACATATTCATGGGTGTCTGTGGAGGGACCCTCAGCCTTGCAGCCATGCAGCTGACCAACTAGGCAAGAGGAAAAGTAGCTGTCAGTCAGCAGTGGGGGAAGAGTAGAAAATTACATATCATACTTGGGAAAGTATATAAGAATCTCAAATGGTTATATTATTTTTCCCTTTAATAGATATGTTAATGAAACCCATTGGATAGGATTGGAAAGATTAATATTTTTGCTTTAATAGCCATTCATTCATTCATTCATTCATTCATTCATTCATTCATTCATTCATAGAATTTGTACCACTTTCCATTAAAAATTCGTGAACCTTTTTTTTAAAATAATAAATTGATGCTTCTTTGCAAATCAGTGCATTTAGCAGCAAGGTAATAATACTTGCAGACCTAATAGCACTATTATTGAAGGGAGTTTAAAAATGTAAGCTGCACATGCTCAGAATCTTCCTGTTTTGTTACAGTGCTATCTAGAAGTCATTCACTGAGGTATTTTGCTCTTGATCTGCTCCTCAAAGCTGAAAAGTGGATGCCTTACCTGCTGTTGTGGCGGAAATAGCTCCTGGGCATGCATGCACGTGCCTAGAAGGCCTCGGAATGGCCTTGAAGTAGCTGGTCAAACCCTGCAGCTGCCTCACAGCTCCAAGGAGTGGATCTGGAGGGCAAAGTCTTCACATGTGGAATGGGAAGACCAATGTTAATTATGTGCTTCACATTGAAAATAGTATTTTGAGTCAAGGAGACTTGCAGAATAACTGGCATTCCTGTACTATTTTACAAGATGTTGATGAGAGATGGTTACACCAATCATGGCATCAGGCTCTGATAATTAACCATGTGGCTAGGTGATAGAGAAAAGCATCCTTGATAAAGGAATGTAATGTTTCTTAAAATAACAGATATTTAGTCACTATTTTGGCATTCTGGAGATTTAGGAGCTTTTTTTTTTTTTAAGAATCATGAACGGCCCCTGCATTGACTGTTACGAGTAAAAGGTATTTTGTCGATTTAGAGTGTAATTTTTTTTGTTTGTTTGTTTAATGTGATAATTGAATAATTGTTACTATCCACTATATTAAGTTGCACTAGACTGATGCTCTGTTATGCAGAGTTCGCACAGAGATCATGCACATTTTCTGCACCAAACGGTATTTTGAGATGGATGCAAGTAGGTATTGTGAATTATGCACACTTTCATCTAGTAATGGAAAAGTTGCACTGTTTTGTTTCAGAAGCAATTCATGCTGGATATCTTTTATATCTCTACTAGTCAAAAGTTCATTTAAGTTTATTATGTGGAGTTAATGCATTTATATCCTCCAGGTGAAGACTACATATATTTGCTGCCTTAGAATATACCTCCTTGCAAGTAAAAGTCTTAGCTGAATGGCTATGCAAGAGAGGAGCTGGAGGCTGATGCTCACTAGGTATTTTGGACTCCTAGTGAGCTCCAGCTGATGTGAAAAGGTGTGAAAGTTGTAATCCAAAACATCTGCAGCTCATTAGGTTGTCTCCCCAATGCAAGATACCATATATATTGTATGGTTGAATTATACCAATACCAATAATAATAATACTTTATTAAACTTATATGCTGTCCAACTCCCAGTGACTCTGAGTGGTCATTGAGTTCAAAATGATAGTTTGAGTTCAAAATCATAGTCTTGTTATACCTCCCTTTGGTTATCTACTCATTGAATTCTTTCAGTTGGGGAGTTGGAACTATGATACTGTTTTTACTCCTCTTTCTCTGCTAAGTAGTCATTATACTGTTCGCAATGATTATAGGACACAGCTAAGATGTAATTATGGGAACCTGTAAGACAGAACACTGTATTTTCTTTATTTTGTGTATATGGTACTTTATTTCTAGCATTAATAAGGCATATTTTTTGTGAAAGCTCCGCATTCATCAGAGCTTTCACATAATTAGTGTGCATATAGAGGAATGTGTGCGTGGTATGTGTGAATATGTCTTTATTTATTTGGAGCCATTTGTACCAATGAGAATGATTAGATAATAAAAACATAGATCATTTCAGCTCAAGAAATGACATTTGGAATCACATCTTGGTTCCATTCCTGAAGAAAACAGGATGATTAGATTTTTTCCATAAGAATCTTTGCAGCTAATCTGGATAAATCAAGTTATTCCTGATGAGAGTAATTAATTTTGAAGCAACTCTAATAATTCATGGCATTTCCAGTGTTAGGCTGGCTTTGACTGTACTGATTATAGTGACATGATTAAGGTCAGATTTTGCCTCCAGGTATATGTATTTCAGTCTCATTAACCTTAGGGGCAGTCACATAAACATTCATATTTCTTTATTGGTAATTTCCTGCACTGCATACAACATTGAACAGGGAGATACAGTGTAAGTAATTCTCAAAATGAAAAATCTGATATTAAAAAAAAGTCTAGCAAACTATTTGATGATTATTTCTGTTGGTACTTTTACTGAAGTTAGTTGAGGAGGAAAGCATATTCCTTATTAGGTAACAAATATCCTATGATCCTTTATAAATCAATACTATTTAATACTATTTTCAACTATAATGGTAAACTATACACAAACGAATTTGAAACCTTTATGACTTCAGAAGTAGTTTAATGGTGAGAAATTCTGAGATCTTTTTCAGGAGCAGCCAGGGAAAAACTCTTGAGGCAGTGTCAATGGGCCAAAGTGAAGTTACAGAAGGGAGGATAAACTTTGTTCCATGTTTTAGATTTCTGAAACAAAATCATGTATGTTTCATTTTCACTCTGCCATCTTAAACATTTTTCTTATATCCAGTCCGATTGATTGAGATGGTTTTAATTTTCATGAAAAGGACTATAAAATATCTTTTTTGTTGTTTATTCGTTTAGTCACTTCCGACTCTTCGTGACTTCATGGACCAGCCCACGCCAGAGCTTCCTGTCGGTCGTCAACACCCCCAGCTCCCCCAGGGACGAGTCCGTCACCTCTAGAATATCATCCATCCACCTTGCCCTTGGTCGGCCCCTCTTCCTTTTGCCTTCCACTCTCCCTAGCATCAGCATCTTCTCCAGGCTGTCCTGTCTTCTCATTATGTAACCAAAGTATTTCAGTTTTGCCTTTAATATCATTCCCACAAGTGAGCAGTCTGGCTTTATTTCCTGGAGGATGGACTGGTTTGATCTTCTTGCAGTCCAAGGCACTCTCAGAATTTTCCTCCAACACCACAGTTCAAAAGCATTGATCTTTCTTCTCTCAGCCTTCCTTATGGTCCAGCTCTCGCAGCCATATGTTACTATGGGGAACACCATTGCTTTAACTATGCGGGCCTTTGTTGTCAGTGTGATGTCTCTGCTCTTAACTATTTTATTGAGATTTTCATTGCTCTTCTCCCGAGGATTAAGTGTCTTCCGATTTCCTGGCTGCAGTCAGCATCTGCAGTAATCTTTGCACCTAGGAATACAAAGTCTTTCACTGCTTCTACATTTTCTCCCTCTATTTGCCAGTTATCAATCAAGCTGGTTGCCATAATCTTGGTTTTTTTGAGGTTTAGCTGCAAGCCAGCTTTTGCACTTTCTTCTTTCACCTTCATCATAAGGCTTCTCAGTTCCTCTTCGCTTTCAGCCATCAAAGTGGGATCATCTGCATATCTGAGATTGTTAATGTTTCTTCCAGAGATTTTAACTCCAGCCTTGGATTCCTCAAGCCCAGCTTGTCACATGTGCATACAAGTTGAGTAGGTAGGGTGAGAGTATACAGCCCTGCCGTACTCCTTTCCCAATCTTAAACCAGTCCGTTGTTCCATGGTCTGTTCTTACTGTTGCTACTTGGTCGTTATACAGATTCTTCAGGAGGCAGACAAGATGACTTGGTATCCCCATACCACTAAGAACTTGCCACAGTTTGTTATGGTCCACACAGTGAAAGGCTTTAGAATAGTCAATAAAACAGAAATAGATGTTTTTCTGAAACTCCCTGGCTTTTTCCATTATCCAGCGGATATTGGCAATTTGGTCTCTAGTTCCTCTGCTTTTTCTAAATATCTTTAAATAAATTTCTAAATATTTTCTAAATATCTAAATATTTAGATATTTCTAAAATATCTTAGTTGCTTATTTATTTGTTGCATTTCTATTCTATGTTTTCTCTGTCCTGCACTGAAGACTCCCCTAATTTTGTTTCAACAGCAACTACTGAGATGGGTTGTCTTGAGACAGCGACTAGCCCCAAATCATCCAGTGAGCCGTACTGTTGATAGGAATTTGAAGATTTCACTTTCCTAGCTAAAATCTAATAAGTTAATTATTATATAACATTGGCTTTAATATGTGAATATTGCTTTTCATCCGGTTACCATAAAGGCTAGCAATAGGAGAAAGTGGCAGACTGAACTCTTTAGCTAAAAAAGTAGAAGATATTGACTCAAGTGAAACCTTTGCTGCAAAATCAATTATTTCCCATTGGAAGAAGATTGCAAATCATAAGCAATGTCCCCACTAATATGTGGGAGGAAAGGTGAACATTGCTAGAGCTAGAAGTGATGATGAAAGGAATATAAATTATGGCACCTCATACTCATTCTGACATAGACAGTCCTGGCCTACTATGATTTTTCTCTAGAATTTCAAGAAGAGTGATACTCCCTATTATAAGTTTATACTCTTCCATTAGTTATAGTGTCCAGGTCAAATCCAAATCCAGTTCCATTATCAAACAGAAAATTATGTCTTTTTAATTTTTGTACATTGCCCTGAGTTGCATGTCAATTGGGTGGCTATATTAATAGATTTAATAAATAAATATTTTTTAAAATCAAATAAGTATATCAGCAGTTTAACAATAATACTTGTTTCAAATGGTTGTCTTATTGTACACATTTTATAATTAAATATGTCACCTATTTTCACAAAAGGCTATATGGGAACCAGTTCATCTGAATGGGAAGTTTGGGAGGCATTTTTGAAGATTTTTCCACTTTGCTCCTTCTGTTTTTGAAAGCAGTTCCAATTTCCTCCCTTTGTGTGATGAGGAGAAAATTGTAAACAATACCATGGGTACTTATTTCCTTTCTTAAATAATTATAATTTGTTACTAGACTTTAAAATGTTTAAAATTAACTAGAATTTTGGTGTAAAAGTAATGTTTATAATGCTTGAAACTTCTTTATCTCATAGGCTCCGTATTTTTAACATAATCGAACTAACAAAACAGATTTTAAAAGTGCTTGATCAAATAAAAAGTGCTTGCTCTTCTTGACCTCTCAGTGGCTTTCAATACCATCAACCATGGTATCCTTTTGGGGCGGCTCAGGGAGTTGGGGGGTGCGCGGTGTAGTTTTGTGCTGGTTCACCCCCTTCCTCCAGGGCCGGTCCCAATTGGTGGTGATAGGGAGTGAGAGATCTGACCCTTGACCCCTCCTTTGTGGGGTGCCACAGGGTTCAGTTCTCTCTCCTCTCCTATTCAACATCTACATGAAAACACTGGGTGAGATCATCCGTCACCACAGGGTGAGGTATCATCAATATGCTGATGATACTCAATTGTATATCTCCAAAGGTCTTAAGCATTTATTAAAAATCCATAAAGAATAGTGTGAATTTCATATGTGAATAGCCTCATTTGATTGTTTTTTCATTTGCCTTGCTTTTTGTGTTCTTTTTATCCCTTTACTGCCCTAAATAAAAAAATGACATCTAAATATGCAGTGACTGAATTCCTTGAACATCCAGTTTTCACTTTCTTGCACATCATGACCTTAGGCCCATGACACAGCATGCTTGGCAGGAGATTTAATCTTTCCTCATATTTAGAATGAAGCATTTAAACTAATGCAAACTTTCTTTTCACATTTATGTTTTTTCAAGATGAGTAACAAGTATTTGCATTAATATGTGTAATTATGTAATTGGCATTTCTAATATATTGTGGTGAGACTTGAAATGGTTAGTTGAACTGTCCATATTCCAAAAGCTTATTAGAAATGCCTTGCAAATTTAAAGAATGGTGATTTATTATGCACTTATGCCAATTCAGCGGAGAATATGAATGAGTGGATGACGTGATACACTGTTGCTGTGCTCCAGAAGTCCTCTATTTCTTTCACTCAAAAAAAGCAATATTAGTTAAGAATTAAATTCATTATCAGACTTATCAGGATTGATTGAATAATTATCATCCATTAAAATAACCTTTTAAGGTATTATTATTCTTGACAAGCTGTTGCTTTGTAAAGAGAATATTTTCCTGTATAATATTCATACGATTTATTTTTAAATAATGTTCTGAAGGCTTTTCTGTCTAGGATGTTAACACCTAACAAGGAAGGACAAAGGACAAAGTCAAACTGATTCTCAGGAACCAGACCTGTCGTTTGTGGGTTAAAGTCTCCTTTGATCTTGATAAAGGAAGAATAACTTCAGTGCAGCAGCACTGTAATGATCAGTGTGTATTTCCACATCTCCACTAGTGCTTTATTTGTATTATATTGTTAGCTTTTTGTTTCCAATCTGAACCTGAGGATCAAGGTTCAAGGAACCTGAGGTCATCTAAGCTCTCTTTCCAGTGCCACAACTGTATCACCAGAATTTTACCACATGTTGGGTGCTTTTAACCAATCCTGTTAACTTGTAGTGTGTCCCTAGGAGAATCCAGGTTCAGGTAACATATGTTTTGTTGGAACAGAAGGTAAATCCCTGCGTCCTTGACTGCTAGATTACCTCAAGCTGCCCAGAACTTCAACCCACATGTCCTCAAGAGCCTTCCTTGATAATATCACCAAAGTGACTATAGTTGTTGAAAACTGGTAGCGCAGTTTTGGTGAAAATAAAATCTTGGTGACTTCATGAACATATCCATGCAGTTTTCTTGGCAACTGTTCTTAAGTGATTTGCCACTGCCTCTTTCTGTAATGTATTTCAACTTTCTAATCTAGTTTGTAGTTCTGAGACTCCCTGGCAGTCTTCCATGGAGTTAATCACCATGCCCAGTCCTGTTCAGCTTCTGAGCCCAGACATATTCATTCAGGTGCTACTTAATCAAACTGAGAATTCAGATTCAATCTTGAATAATTCACAAATTCTAATCAGCCAGATCTTGCACATGAAAGGAACCTCATCAATAGTGACAAGCAGAGTTGAATTTGTATTGAGGAATTATAGCTTTTTTCTTCATAAAGAAAGCAGTGGAACTATTACTGTAGTGAATGATATCCATAAACAATGGTATAGTTTGCAAGTGATTCATTGTTTTTAAAAAATAATTTTGAGACCTAAAGTCTTAATGTTATACTGCACTGAATACCAGTTATGCTATAGGACTAGGGAGACCCATGTGCAAGTCTACCTTTGGATATGTCTTTGTTTCTCTCTCTCTCCTGTAGAGGAAAAAATGGAGTGCTGTGTATGCCTCGTTTTGCTCCTGGAGTAAAGACAAGATAGAATCTAACAAATAAGTAATACAACATTGTTTTTAAGAGTTACTACGAAACCTACAACTAAATACAGCTAATGTGCAGTAAAAATATAAAATCTAAGTCACCTATGAGATCGCATTTCCTCTATGAGTTATATTTAATGCTGAATTAAAACTAAGGCAATTCTTTATTCATTGTGGCTGCTCATAAAAATCCAATTGTTTTGTGTTTTAGATTATTTTGCATCAGGAGAAGGGAAAACTAGGTTTGTATTGTGCAAGCAAGCATCCTTAGTAGCTGGAACAAAAGGAGGGTTTGAAATAGGAATTTTTCTTTGAAATATTGCCCCATAGACAGCATTCACAGTGAAAGCTAAAATAAAACAGTTCCACCAGGGAAGATTTAAATGGAAAGGAAAACCAAGATGAAATTTGCCAGTCAAATGGCATTTACAATTGATGTCAGTGATTTCATGAGGATACACAATTAACCTTTTTTACCAGACCTGTATCAAGTGCTTTCAAGGGTTGCGATATTCCTCTGTAGAAAACTAATTTTTGAAACCTGAGGGTAACTAATGGGAAGAGTAATATGTGATGATTGGGACATCAGAGAGATGATTACTGTACAGATGTCTGTCCACTGAATTGTACTGACCAGTTTAATAGAATGAAAAATGATTCAAAGACCTACTTAACTTCTTACCATCTGATAATATCTTAACTGGAGGACCCAGTGCTTTTTTATTGTTTTATTGCTATAGCATAAAGGTTTTTTCTTTCTTTTACATTATAGTTACAATAACTTGATTCTTAAATGTGATGAGAATTTATGCTTCATGTAAACATTTTTGTTCCCGTATTCTTGGTTCTTCATGCCTAGCCTAAAAGCTCTTAAAACAGTACTTCACCTTTAGTACAAATAGGGATAAATGGGCAAGTAAGAAGACTTGTAAGAGAGTAGGTTTATCACTAAAGTAGCTTCGAAGGTTAATGATAACATTGTTTGAAATGACACTCTATTGAAGACATCCCATCCCCACTCGTTATCCCTATGCATACTGGCTTCATACCCAAGAAGACTTGACCCTAACTGTGCTTTTTCATGTATTCAGGAAAATGGTCAAATAGGGTTAATTAATTTGATTTTAGATACGATTGCTTTGACATTTTAATATTCTACAACAACAATCAGGAGGAGGTAATGGTTCTCAGTTGCAGGTGATAGTGATGCTTGAATTCATTCCAGTCTGGGTTCAATTTTGTGGGCAGGAGCTGTCTTTGTGGATGTGGATGTAACATTTCTGAATGCAAGTAACCTGTCAGTGACTTCTGGACAGGAGTATTTCTTGAAACCTTCAATTCTTTATTTGTTTTTCTTTATTATATTTGTGCTCTGGACTTCTGTTCCAATCAGTTCTCAAGGCAGCAGTCATCTGATCTGGAAAGGATTGGGAAATGTAGAGTTGTAGTGACTCTAGTCTTTTTAGAAGGACATATCCAGAAGTCATCCTGAGGGACTCCTGTTCTGCCCCATGACAATTTGCTTTTCAGGGTTTCTTGGGATTTTATGATGATGGTTTGGGCCATAAGGACTTAATTATATGGATGATAAACATTTCTTCCAATTAATCCTGAGAAGACCATAGACATCATCATTAAGTGTTTGGAAGTAGTTGAGGAGGACTTCAAGAGGACTTCAAGATAGAAGAATAATGGTAAGAAGAACTCACTGATCTGGGTAGAGATATGCCTAATATTGAATGGCATTACCACCCCAAAGTATTCAGGCCTCAGCTACAGGATTAAAAGCACTCCTATATCCATGTGATTCTTCCTCATTTTTAAAGATATATTTTATTATATATTTAAGTAGTAGATTATGGGAAAAAATACAGGTTGTTCATGCTTATCGACTCTTTTTTCCTACAGTAAATGTAAAGAAAGCTTAGTTTGAAGTATATCCGTGACTCATTATCAAACGAATTTCTACCATTCGTTTCATATGTAAGCCTTATGGAGTGAATCATATCTGGATTTAAAAATCATTGAAACTGAAAAATAAAATGCAGTTCACCAACTGTGTGGCTTTTTAAATATTAGCTTTTATTGGCACTGAGTACATGGCTAAATATTTAAGTATGCAGGCTAAAGCAAATGAATCCAGTCGAAAGAAAATCCTACTTAAAATCAAGCAAAGCTAAAAAGCATGATACGAATATATCATATAACATGACAGATGTGTGTAAGATAACCTACTGCTGCCTATATGTTTAAAAGCCACATATGAAAAACAAGATCATTGTTTCTCGGGGGTGTGAAGTGTCGGGCAGCTGATGTGATAGGTTATCTACTTCACTTTGCAGTTGGAACAAACGTTATAAACTGTTCATGCCCCTCTCTTGTAGCACTGGCAACATTTTCCTTTACTGACAATGTTAAGATTCTTTTGGTGTTTTGGATGCAGATGATGATGATTAACATGTACATTAGTGCTTATTCCACAAATCACGTAGAGCAGATTGGTTTTGATCAGATCCATGCTTGTACATTTACTCTGGTAGCACATTTGGTGCTAAGGCAGTGGTAAATCATACATAACAATAATGGATCCAAGATATAAAATGGATAGAGGCACAATAAAAGATAAAATGCAATTTACCTGGGATACAGTTTGTTTATGACAGCCTTGTGAAATACTGCGCTTTATGCATAGTTCCTAGGATCACTCAGCATCCAATACTCAGGAGCATGCGTTTTGTTCCTGACAATTCACCTGGGAACAGTATGCTTGGTGCTGAACAGATGGCTGCTGTGCCTTGACAGGACTGATCACTTATTTGAAGCTTGGGGATTAAATCTGTTTTTCCTCCTCTTGAAGTACGACAGGAATTGGTCTCTTCCTTATTAGCTGAACATCTCTATTCAAGCTGATAGTGTTATCCACCCATTGGGCAGCAAGATGCATATCAGCATGTGTGCAGCCTGTTGTTGAGCTTGCCTATATTTTATTTTATGAGGAACATGTAAAAAAAATAGGCTCAACTCATGTACTTTTGAAAATATCTAATGCGGATTCTGGGCGTGGGGGGAAGAAAGGGAAGAGAAAAAGGGAACAGCAGAAAACTTGCATTTTTGAACTATTTATTGGATTTCTGGTATTTTTATATCACAAAAATGTAAATGAAGTTTAAATTTCGTTTTACATTACTTCTCAAGAGTTCTGATTTTCACATCATAATATGTGCTAATACGGCTGCACCAATTTCAGTACTTTGTGGGTTATGTTAAAACAAAATCTCTATTTGTTGTTGTTTTTTCCCCCAATATTTAGTATCATATAAATGTCCAGCTGTGGTATAAGTAGGAATTCATTTCAGTAACATGTTTTTTTTTAATGATTGAGGGGCTGCACTTACAGAAGGGGGGGTTGGTTAGGCAAGAGTGGATGGGAGCATAATCAACAAATGTGCAGGTCAAGATGTTATTGTTGGTGCTGCTATTTGTTGCAAACATAATTCAGTTCTCTCATCCACTTTGTGTTAACAGAATTTTGGCACCAAATTCCTGCATGGTTCCATTCATTACTTCTGTGGTTAGATGGATTAGTAACTAAATGGAATAGTAATTCCATAGACAAGTGAAAGTGATTTGAAAGTTCAGGAAAATATACACGTAGTTCAGGAAAAGGAAAGTTCAGGAAAATATGCACATGGTTGCCTCCTTTACACCTCTTTAACTCACATACTTTCCTGAGTCTGTGTATCTACCATGCAACTGATAGAGATATCTTTGCCTCCTAAGAATCCAAGGACTGCAAACCACTAGTTTTCCTATTCTTATGGATGAAGGAGTCATCTCTGAAGATACCTTCAGAAGGAAAAGGAAGGACATTCCTTCCAGCATTCCCATTTGCTGGTCGAGGTTGGAATACCAGCCACCATGCTCTTCAACTATTTATTTCTTAAAAGCTGGACAAATTTTCTTCATAGATGTTAGTTTGTAGAGATTTTTTGAGTTTTCTAGTAAAAGTGCAGTACACTATCCCTGCTGGGGATAGGTGGTTATTTTCTATTTATCCGGTTCCTGCTCCATACTTATATAGTCTATAGTGTATTTTCCATTGTTTTCTAGATGATGAGTGAAATGAATGTGTTCAACTATTTAATGTATTTCTTGAAAGTGTGTTTCACATCATATTTCCTAGGTTCTATTCTTGGTTATGTTAGAGATGAAATGTTAAAAAATAGTTTTTTAAAATATTGCTAAGGTGTGTTACTGTTATTTTTTAAATAAGTCATGCACAATATGCTCTTTTTCTTATGAATTTTGTGATCATAGAGTATGTATTTACCAAGAGTCATGAGCTATGGCACTTGGTCTTCTGTGTTTTATAATGAGTACCATCTATGAACAGATTTTAATTTCCTTTTATCTATTATGTTGCGATGAACTACATGCTCTGTTTTTTTCTGCTTCTGTTTCATTACATATTTTGTATTATTATTTATATTACCCAGAAAAGTCAGTTTGTTGCACCTTTTGAATATAGCTAGTCTAGAATCTATTTCTGGTAATACTAGAAAAAAACTCAGTGCTGTGTCAGAGGCTCTTTAATAATAAACAACACTGATGTAAAGACTGCATTTTCTGAATCATGATACCACATCATATTTACACTAGTGTAGTGTAGTAGTTACCCTACACACTATACTACACCAAAAGGAGTCAGTCTGGTGTAGTGGTTAAGGCTAGAAACCAGGAGACTGTGAGTTCTAGTCCCACATTAGGCACAAAGCCAGCTGGGTGATCTTCGGCCAGTCAGTCTCTCTCAATCTTATGAAGGAGGCAATGGCAAATCCCTTCCGAAAAACCTTGAGAAGAAAACTGCAGGGACTTGTCCAGGTAGTCACCAGGGGTGAAAAACTGACTTGAAGGCAGTCATACACACAAAAGTGAAGTAGTTAAGGTGTTGGCAGCTACCTGGGGAGACCAAGGTTCAGGGTCACCCTTAGCCATGAAAACCTACTGGATGACTTTTGAGCTAAGCAGTTTCTCAGCTCAACCTATAGTATATCACAGGGTTTTTGTCTGCATGAAATGAAGGGACATACTCATCAGAGTTGCTTTGAGCCACTGAAGAAAAAGCTGTATATTTATCTAGTGTACATATACACACTGCATATGCATTTGTATGAAAATATATATGTACGTGTGTGTGTGTGTGTGTGTGTGTGTGTGTCAAATCAAAACTAAAGTGATTAGTGACTGCACACATTCATACTTTGTTATGGAGCTGATTAGTAAGCTTAAAAATTCAAATAATATGTTGAACACATTTAAAGATACTGTATATAAACACTATTAAAATTTTGTTTTTAATACATCAGATATTTGGAAAACTGCAATTAAAGCTTGCTTATTTTGAAAGTAGCTTAACAGTTTCAGTGATTTATGCAAAACAGTATGCATTTAGTTTGAAATAATTCCATGAGGCTCTATTTGAATTTAAATCTTGAAATATAATATTTCCTGGGACCGTTTATGTAACATTCCAGGGGGTGAATTCTTTTTTAATCAGAAATTCACTGTCTTACCAGCAAAATAAGCTGTAACAGGATCCAAGATTTATTGCCACAACATTGTATTTTCTTGAAAATATCCTAGGAAAGAAAAGGTGCATCTACAGCCAGAATTTTCTTGACTCGAAGGGAAAAAAAAAGCCAGTTACTGGAAACGTCTGCATTGTGATACACTGGCCCAAAAGACCTATCTGAATTCATTCTGCGTAGATTTATCTTCTTGAACGTATCAGTAAATAAGTTCAAGAAACTGAGTTAGAAATAAAACATACATACCAGATTTTTGTATATATGTAATGGAAATAAGATCCATTCATGAATACCTCACTCAAACATTAGTTCTCTGAATAAACCACCACTACCACTGTATCACTCTAATATTATGTACATTTGCATGTGTATGCAATTTCTCTCCATAGATAGTAAGTATTTGGCTGCATGTAACTCTTGTTATTTGAGTGGTATCAGTAGGAGGTAGGATTTACCCTGCTCTGTAATATATGAGCAGGGCTATAATTGACATAAAATTGAGTCATTTATACTTGATATTTGTAGCCTTTGTCCATGTGTATCTTGTATAGAAAACTGGAAGTGCGACCTTTTGGGGAACCTGGTGCTCCCCCAGACATTTTGGCTGTGGCTAACGGCAAGCGATTGTGAGAGTTACAGTTCAAAACATTTCAAGAGCACGATGTGGGCTTCATCTGGTTTAGTAAGTGACTGTTAGAACCTACTACTAAATGTTTTGCAACCACGGTGTTTGGCTTGTACTATGAAATTATGCTTCCTAATGGCCTTGTTTTTGACTGGATCTCTGTATATATGTAAACCAATTATATTTAATAGAAATAGAAATTCTGTGTTAAATTATTTGCTAGGGATGGGTTTGAACAACTTTAGTATACACACACAAATATATATATATATACATACACATATATATATACACACACAAATATATATATATATACCTACACATAAACATACACATACATACACGCGCGCACACACACACACACATACATACATAGAGAGAGAGAGCGCATGTACACTTTTGGATTATTCAGGTTCTATTCAAATTCTGTAGCTTTTTGATTCATGCTATCATCCAACAGACAAGCATTATGTCTTTTGTAAACTTTAATAACAGAGTTCTCTTCCTCCATGAAATACTTGGCTTGTTTTGAAAAATAATGGAGATCGATCGTAGCTTTGTTGTGTTCATTTATTTTTGGCTGCTTGTTTTCTATTAATATTTTATTTAATCATATTCTATTTATATCATGGTGGATGTAATAAATATATTATAGACCATCTTTAGATCCTATTTTCTCTCTTGAGAATCTACCTTCTGCTTTTCTGTTCATTTGGGAATTGAAGATCTAAGCTCATATATATTGTGTAAATCTTATCAATTGTACTGATTCTTACTGCCTCTGGGATTTCAGTATTTCTAATTATTATGTACTTCCCTTGTCTTCTTGCTGCCACATCCTGTTGGCTTTGCCTGCCCATGCAAAGGAAATGTCAGCTTGCAGTAAAGAAATACAGTATTTGCAGGCCTTGGAAAGTTTCCAGGTTGGTGAATTTTGGCTCGATGTGACTATGTGTTGTCAGAACTACTGGTGAGGAAATCTGACAAGGTTGAAGGCTGAATGGGTTAAGTGTATTGTGGGAACAAGGTCAGAATAACCACATGTCCACAGCAAGTGGAGGTTTCGTCAAAAAGACAAAATGTGTGGTGTTGTCCCAAAGCAAGTTCTGTCCCTTACATATTTGTGTGCAATACTAAGACATAAGTACAAAAATGCCCAGCTTTGTGCCACAATATCACAATGCATGTTTCATCATTTACCACCTTGGATAGGAATAGCACAGACATCAGAGCAGAACTCTTTAGAGTTTTCTGTGCATAGTTTTCTTCTGTTTCGTAGCGACAGAACTGTTCAACAACTCATTGTTTATAAAACTGGTTATTGTATTTGGTATTGCTTTTGATTAGTTCTAGCAATTCATTCATCCACCCATCCATCCATTCATCCATCCATTCATTCATTGAATTTATATGGCTGCCCATTTCACAATAATGCTGGGTGGCTAACAATAATTAAAAACAATAAAAACAATATAACAAAATCATAAATGATATCAATAGTCAGACATCACTTACAGGCATAATGAAATTAATATAATCACCCTCCAATAAGATTTGCGGGTTAGTTTAAAGTGAGTTTATTATGAAATAATTATGATAAATTTAGCATTATTTGTAGAAAAGGCATTGAAATAGTACAGTTTCTCTAGGATTAAACTAGGGGCATTCAAAACGTTTTATGTATAGAACATCTAGTTTCCTGAAGCACGTATTTTCTAATATTTTGGGGGTGGGAAGAACGGGAAAAAAATTAAGGATGTTAGCAGCAGCTGCAGCAGCTCTTTAAGGGGCTAAGGGGAGGTAGGGAAAGGAATGGCCAGTTGTACACAGCCATTCCCATTATCCTGAGCTTCAAGTGCAGCATATGCAGATAGCCTGCCCACCTCCCCGATCTTTGGACTTTCCTTTCTCTACCTGCCTGTAGGCCAAGGATATAAGCAGTAACTAAGAGAAGGGAGAGAAATGTGCTAGGAAAATCAAGGCAAGTAGGCAAGCTGGTTGGATAGCTACCACCACTGTTGTCCTTGCTTTCAGGTTTTGTCAGAAAGTAGGGAAAAAGGATGTTCAGAAGACCATGCAGAGGAGCGATGGAGAGAAAGCCAAGACAAACCTGAAGCCATTAGTGGACAGCTAGGACCACTGAATGGAGCAGAGCTTAATACAGCAAAAAAGCTGCGCACATAAAAAGAATATTATTTAAAATAGCTTTAATGAACATGTTAGAGAAATATAGGTTATTGATCTTACACACTTAGCCCACCCAAACATAAAGAATCACACCCTTAGACAAAGTAGGTTCAAAAGTAAGTAAAAAGAAGTCTTACTGATTTATTTGGTTCAGTTACATCCATCTCAGAAGAAAAGTTGATTTTTCTGGTTCTTCTTTTTGTTCCCTAAACTTAATTTATCCTCAGCCCTCATTGCTGCTGAAGGCTGTGTGGAGAAAGGGGGAAACTCCTTACTCTAGGCCCAAGCATGTGGCCCAGGATGGAAGGAGCAGCAAAGCTGCATGCTTCTTCCCAGATGGTGAAGGAGGAGGAAGAGGAAGTGAGGAATGTGGGAGGGGCAACAAGCAGCTTCCTCCAGAAGCACATGGACAATTTACATCTTAAAATGAACTCATCCATATGCTAATGAGGCGTGCTGATTGCTGATACCTCCAACAAAACCAACCCCACTCTACTTATCTATAAGATCCTTCCAGATTTTGTCTCAGCAGAAAACTAGACGAACAAGTCCTTTAACATGTTGGCTATGCCAAACTGCAACCCCAGAGTGGTTCAGCATAACTTACAGACACAATGTGTTTGTTTCTGATTTGAAACAAAAACGTTTTGTGTTTAAATTAAATAATACAATATGTTTTATTTTATTTATTTATTTACATATATTTCAATTTTAGGCCCACCCATCTCACTCAAAAAGCAACTCTGGGCAGTTTACAATAGAACAAGAATAAATCATCATTAAAATACAATAAAACAATATTCTTAAACAAAAATATAGTCCAAGACATAGGTGTTAAAAAGTGATTAATTTACGGGAGCATCTTCAGGGTGCTAACCACCCTGAGTGTTAGTTTAGTTTTAAAACTCTAATGCTCTTTGAGTGCTTCATTGGAAGAATATTTAATTTCTTTTGCATTAATAATAAATGTTTTGAATTGTTAATTGTTTAAAAGTAAATAAATTTGCAGGTTATCAAACTCCCTATATAGTGGAATGTGTGCATGTGCCTTCAGGTCAGTCTTGACTCCAGTGGCTGCCTGGACAAGACTGTGCAGTTTTCTTGGCAAGGTTTTTGGAAATGGTTTCCCATTGCCTGCTTCCTAGGGCTGAGAGAGAGTGACTGGGCCAAGGACACCCAGCTGGCTTCATGCTTAAGGTGGGACTAGAACTCACAGGTTTTTAGTCTGGTTCCCTAACTGCTACACCAAACTTACTCTTTATATAGTAGAATACTCTTGTAAAAACAAAGTATGTAGTAATATAATATAATATTAAATAATATAATAATATAATATACTAATGCTAGTATATAGAAGAAAAGAGAAGTGTTAATATTTCATCTGCTGTACTGCAACATTCAGAACATTCAGAAATTAAAATTAGCTCAAAATATAGCACCACTGATTATTATTAGCTTTTGAGAATTATTCATATAAAGTTTTAGTTAGTCTATCAAACCAAATTTACAACCCAATAAGTTTATTTTCCACAATACTTCCAGATTGCCAATATCTGATTAATAGGGTATAATGCAATATGAAAGATTTCCTTTTATAAACTAGTACCTTTCCTTAATTGTCTTATAAATTGTAATGCAGGTTACATAGGCAGTGTTCATGCAGGCTATTTATGATAGGAATGTAAAGATATCTAAGCAATTATACATACATACATACATACGTACATACATACATATGCCTGCTATTTATTTTCCAAAGACTTTATAGAGGAAAAAACCCTATTTAGGATGCAGAATAAACTGAAACTAGCATGATAAATTGTACTCTATATCAGGGGTCAAAAATACTTCACTACTCAGGAGCAGAAAGGAAGATTTATTTTAAGATATATATTACATATTTAAACTGCCCTTGTCATGAGTAAGGATGGCCAGCAGGGGGCTCCCATCCAGACTGTCAAGCGCATGCGTAGCACTGAGGAATTGGTCAGCCATTCTAAGAGACACAGATCGGGACCGCCTTAACCCTTGGGGGTTATATGTCTGGGTTTTCCCACGCTTCTTCAGTTTGTTAGGATTCCTGTTAAGTACTAGTAATAAATATTAGAGACCAGTTCCTTGTCTCAGTGTGTTTCCTGGTTGTTAGGACAGCCCTTCTTCCATTGAATCCAGAGTATCGTCCATAGCATTATTTAGTGTTTCTCTAAACCAGCATTTCCCAACCTTTTGACCCTGGAGGAACCCTTGAAATATTTTTCAGGCCTCCGGGAACTCCTGCACATTCAGGCTCAAATAGAGGCCAGAGGTTACAAAATTATTATATTTGTTTCACGTGTATGTATATATATATGTATATATATATACATACACATATATATATACACACACACACACAGACAGACATATACATACACACATACACACATACATACATATATTAACAGTGTTCTTAAACTGAAAATAAAGAATGAAACTTACCTCTTTAATGTGAAGTTGCCCGAATTTGAAATAATTTTTTAAATAAATGGTGATCTCCCAGGGAGTCCCTAGTGACCTCTCATGGAACCCTGCTTGAGAAACCCCGCTCTAAACTGAGGAATTTAGACGTTCCTCACAAAATTAAATGGTGCTGGAATTGGGGCCATGTCTCCCTATTTGGTGCAACATTCCATATGCTATACCATATTAGCTTTCCAGTCAAAGTAAGGAAGAATTTGTCATCTGATATATATCTATCAGTTATATATCTAGCTCCCATTATCAGTCAAACCTTAGCAGTAGAATAACACATTCTCTGCACATGATGCATTTTTCCAATGATTCCTAAAGTGATAGACAAGTAGTAATTTTTTTCAAGAACAATTGTTCTAACCTTGATTTTGTTAATATTAGGCTTTATCACTGCTTCCTTAACTGGAATTATTTATTTCTTAATAAAACATTTACCATTTTAGAAGTTCATATAATAATTTATAATCATAGAAATCATAAAGATATTTTGCACAAAAATTCCAGCCACCCCAGCATTGATATTTGATTGATCTGTTCTTGAAAGCCTCAAAGGATTCTTTGCTTTGTCATTATGTTGCTTGGTGCAGTCATCAGATTTAGTCCTGAGAAGCCAAAGTTGAGCAAAGTAGCGGTTTTCTCCCTTACAAATCTATGTTTTTGTTTTAATTAGAAGGACTTTATGTTATGTTCTTTAATTAGAATATTAATTAACTACTTCCTGTGAAAATGTATGTACAAAAATATACTTTAAAATATCACTTCACGTTATTTAATAAATGAAAAATGAAAAATGCCATGACCATACTGATTTGTTCATTATTTTCTTGAATAATCTACCACAGTTAGGGATTCATCCAATTGCTCATTTTTATGGTAAAAGGAAAGTCCATTTTAAGTAGGAGCTGTTGCATGCCCTTTAAAAAAGCTAAAAACAAAAAATAGACAGTTAACTCAAAATCATGTTTAAGGCCATAAATTATTAGCAACAAGTTGCTTTTGTTTTGTCTTGCTGCCAGTAATCCTCAAGGCTCTGAAAAGCATTTATACTTGATCTTTTGTTTTCTCATCTAATGGGTCATTGAACAGAAGTTTCACAATTACTAGTCTGACAATTTTGGGAACTTGGAAAGGCCTTTAGGAAGTTTCAGATGTAATTCTGAGTGTCAAATGCTTTGAATTTTCTTCTGACTGAAGCATAACATGTCCATACTGAGTTTTTACATCCGGCCTTCAGAACTTCGTATTTGTGATGTGATATTTATTACATTAACCTTAATTAAGTTCTGAATGCTATTACTCATTCTAAAAAGACTTGAAGGAAAGAACTGTGCCTTCTTGAATTTTGAATATCTGGTTCTGTGAATAAGACTTTTATCATAGGTGCTAAAAACAATGTACTGTAGGAAGCATAAGGTAGATTTCATTTAAAGCTGTAACGTGATTAATAACCCAGTTCCGATAGACTTTTAAAAAAGAAATTAGTTTGGGCTACTTATTTTTTTTCTGTTAACAAACCTTGGTTACAAATTACATATGCTCCAATCCCTAATTAAAACTGGAAAAAAATAATTACTAAGATGTCAACTGGAGCCCACAAATTAATCTACAGCTCTTAAATTAAGGATATTGATGCTGGCTTAGAAATCTCTAGGCCTTTGCTCCATACATGAATTGGGCTCTTAATTCTGTTTTCAGATGTTTGGTGGTAAAATTGCCTTGCCTAGACAAGAATAATAAACGGTTTGTTGACTGTTAGATTCCTCTTCTTCTCCTTTTCCTTTTTCTTCTCCTCCTTTTTCCCTTTAATCTAGATTTGATTCTAGTTTGGGATAGATACTTTTAACCTGGCATTGTGGTTGCTGTTTTTGTTATGATTCTTCCTTTCATTCTAAATTGCATGGAATAAACTATGTGGTTCTATATTAGTTGGTCAAGTTTGCTCCTGGGAGTCCATGTAAGACCTGCAGTTAAGACTGTCCTTGAAGAATTTTGAGGAGTACCTATTTCTTTTCTTGGGAAAGGTGGTGATATTTCTGGTGGCTTGATGATCAGATATACTTTGTAGAATAACCCATTCCATGTATAGATGCTTCTGAAAAGCAGGTGGGAAGTTCAGTTAATAATGAATGCTGCAGTAATGCTCACTACATACTAGTACTCATTAGATGAATTAATAATATTTACTTCTTCTTTGGACTTTTGGCACCTACATTTCTCCAATCATAATCCAAAGTGCTTTTGCTGCCCCTTAAACCTATGATTTGGACAGGGGGTATAATGTGATATTATGTGAAGGCACTTGTGCAGCAGAATTAAACTTCTTCTTCAACCTGCAGACCCTCCCCCAGTTAGTTTGGGAGGCTATGCAGTATGCTGAGGGGAAGCAAATTAACTCCGCATGCTGTAACACTGATAATCTTAGGGAACGCTTTCACATATTAATCTGCCTGCTTGGTCTAATTTTCAACAGGAGCCCAACTTGCTATTTCAATAGTCTCCAAAGGATGGCTGATCATATGTGCCATTTTCAGTGGTGACCCTGCATTATGGATCTCCCTGTCTTTGAAAACTTGTCTGCCCTCTCTCTTACTTTGCCAGACATAGGTCTTGCTTGCTGTTACACTTTCTTGTTGGTTAGGAAGTTGGTTTATTTCTACTTGCATTTATTATTTTATTTGCTTTTCATAATCTGTAAGATGCGCTGAAGTTTTCAGCGTGGAAGAACGGCCTAGCAATTTTCATAATATTTTTAAATTTTAAATTAATAAATGATCTTTCTAGGGTGTCAGAAACAGGTCAAAAGTTGTGAGGCACTAAATATAGCCAGAAATCTGGCATAATAATTGCTAGTAATCAGAACTGGTCTCATTGCTTTAGGCAATATAACATAGCTGCCTGCACTGCTGAGATGAGTGGGTTGCAAGGAAAGATAGCAATTTGCAGTTATTTTGATAAGGCTATATGACACTAGTCCTAATATTCTAATTTTTGGTAGCTTCTTTATTCCAGTTAATGTCTTTTGCTTGTTTTAGCCTTGTGAGACAGGATAATTAAGCCTGAGCAACTCACTTGGAATTCCATTCTCTCTGTTTTTTTTGCCTGAGAATGGTTGTTGCTTAAATCAGGCAAAATGTAAATTGCAGTGATGCAGGGTAGCAGGTATTTGTAATACTTTTCCTTGTTCTTTCTCTCCATTTCCTGCTTTGTCCATTCTAGCCGTAGTTTTTTGCTTGAATAATGATTTGTAATTCTACATTGCATGACTCTAGAGAGGATTATCCTTTTCAAGTTTTACAACTATGGATTTGACCACTTTATTTAATCTACCTGGTAAATCCAAAAAGAGAACACTGCAACTTTCTTGTAAAGCGTAAGGACATTGCCTATTGAAAGTAACAAGGATTATGATAAAATATACAGTATATCATATACTGCTTTTCACATTAGGAAGTTTGGCCAGCAATTTGGCAGGATATAATCTTATTGGATTGGGCCCTGAGTTGGCAAATAGATTAGGACACCAACTACTGTTCAGGGTAAGACAATTAAACAAAGTACAAGTACAAGACAAATATAGTCAGTTTTGGGGGTCGCATGCCATGCTAAGTCATATGGTTTGACTTTGGCTTATTGCCATGCATAAACCCAGTCATAGTATTTTGTAAACCATAGCTTATGGCTTAACTTGCACAAATCCACTAAACCATAATTGAGAATCCTTGGCCTTTGACAAAGGCAAGGACAGGTAGGAACAAGGCGGTAGACAGTCATCAGATCAAGCAGCATTATGGCTTGTCTAATTGCAATGATTTATGTATGATTTCTGATCTATATAAGACTGAATAATAATTAGAATATGAAAAAAAATCTAAAGGGAATTTAAATCCTCATGTGACTTAGAAGCTGAAAATTGCATTGATAGAATGGAACAACCAACGAAGAATATTCAGAGGCTCTCAGCATCAAAAATGAACAGAAGATGGCTTCAGTTTTTAATGTGGGAAGGAAGACCCAGAATGAACCTGTCCAAACACAGGTAAAAGCCCATATTAGGGATTACCTCATGGCAACAAGGGTGGCAAAATGTCAATACTTCTCTATCTTTATTGCATCCACCAATAGCTTTCCAGTGGTCCTTTCTAGGGTGACCTGGTCCCTGCTAGGTAGGGACAGGACACTGGACCATCTGTAGGGCTGCTGTAAGAAATATTCTGGCTATTTGGTGGATAAAGTTTCTTGGACCCTTACCGAGTTGGTCTCTGATTGGATAGGACTGGCCAAGGTGCTGGGGTCGTAGTCTGGTGATGTGATCCGGGATGAGTTGAGTCAGTAACTCTTGAGGGAGTGGATACAGTTCTCTGTGTAGTTAGTTCAGCCCATATTTGCTGGACCCAGGCCCTTCTTGGCTTGTTAAGGTGGTCAGGCAGGTTACCCAATGGGTCATTTGGTGGTGTCGGCCTCCTTGAGGGAGGGGGTGGTGTCAGTGGTCTTGGGGAAGGCTGTGGTGTTCCATCTCCTCAAGCATCCATCCCTAGGCCCAACTATTTTAGACAACTGTCATCCTGTCTCCAATTTCCCATTTTAGTGAAAGTTGTTGAGAAGATGATTGGGCTGCAGTTATAGGAGGAAGCAGATCATCTAGACCCATTTCAGTTGAGTTTTCAGGTCAGGACTTGGTGTGGAGACAGTCTTGGTTGTGACCTGTGGTAAAGCTGGAATGGGAATGGTACATCCATCCTTGTGTTCCTTGATCTCTCAGAAGCTTTCAATACCATCAGCCATGGCAACTTTCTGGACCAGCTCTGGGGCTGGGAATTGGGGGCACCATATTATGGCAGTTCTCTTCCTTCCTTTGTGGCAATTTCAGTCAGTGTTGGTGGTTCCTCCATAGATCCCTACTTTGAGGGGTGTCACGGGGCTTAACATTGTCTCCCTTCTTGTTCTGCATGAAACCACTGGGTGAGGTCATCCACCAGTTTGGGGTCTGGTATCATCAGTATATATCTGCTTTCAGTGCTTAAGTTATTAATAGCTTAAGGTCAAGAAAAAAGTTGCTGTAAACTTGGTCTTAAATAGAATATATTTAGCTATTACATTTATATTTTACCGTCTTCACTTACTTGATTAAAATAGGTCATTACAAAGGTTTGTACCCACTTTTAGGCTCAAGTATACTCCCTTTAAAAAAATAATACTTTGATATCTCTCTATCTGAAAGAAATGCATTTTATTGTGAGTCCAGGCCATTTCCTATGTACAATGTATATGTGTTTGTGTAGGTGTGTAGATACAGATATAGCGGTGGAACCAGTTAATTTTTGTTCTAAGTTATACTTCATTTTTATAATTATTGTAAGATATATAATTGAAGGGGAAGGGGTTGGCAAGAAGACTGGTGACAGTAATGGGAAGACATTGGGAAAATGAGAACAAGATGTTGGAAAGAGACTGAGAAGATGAGAGTGGGGAGTCAGCAGGAAGACTGAGGAAAACCAGGAATAGTTATGGAAGTTGAGAGAGCGAGCCAAATGATAGTTTAGTGGCAGCAGGATGAAGGTGTTAGGAAGTGGGGGGAGGGGTGCTTATATTTGAACTTGTTGTTGCCTAATTTAAATAACAACCCTGAAATGTAGGAAATAATTCATAATCTTATTCACAACTGTTATCGGATCTAAGGTTTACTCAAGCTATTATGAGATCATCATTTCTTAATCTAATCCTGGGAAATGCATAAGGCTTTTCCCAGCACATGGTGCTTCCTCGAGCATCTAAAACTGTGAAAAATTCAATTAATTAATGTTCAATTAATCCTAAATCCCCCTTAGGTATAAACCAGAAAACTATAGTTGATAGGCTTTTAAATGAGTAAGCTTTTCAACAGGACTGGCTGTCAGGCGTAGCCCAATGATGACGAGGAATCAATCCAGCCAAACTTCAGTTCTTTATTTGCTCACACCGTATAGACAGAAGCTCGCCAGACTAAAGCTACTTTACTTAACCTAAAGGAAAATAACTTGGAAGGCTCTAGGGCGTGGCTACTCTGAACCTCTTAGTCTTTCCACATTCCAGCTCTGGATTGTGTTTTCTCTTATCTCTCTCCCCTCCTTGGAATGTGCTCCCTCCTTCCTGAGAACCAGCTGCGTCATTGTAGTCTATCACATCACCTCCCCCTTCATAGACGCATTCTATCACACTGGTCGAAGACACTTTGCTCCTTGAGTATGAGAACAACTCACCCCATTCCATGTGCGAAACTTGGCTGGATTTGCAGTCCAGTCTTTCGAACACTGGGATAGTGTCTCTACCACACAAGAGTTTTACCTAAATTAGGCAACAACCATACCAATGATAACTTGTCATATTAGACTTTGCAGTCTGAAAAGAGGTGCCCTCCCATGGACAATTCTGGCTGCCTAGGAAACACAGAATGACATTTCAGTGCAGTACTATAACAATTGGTTCATAACAACTGGACTAAACAGCTAGTTGACACCCTTTCCACCACACCTGAAGGAAATAGCTTCACACAGGGACAAAGGGCAAGCTGCGGTCACAACATTCTGTCCTGTTGCTCTTTCCCGGAACTGGCCACCTACGGTGATTGCCTGAGTTTGCCTAATAATAGAGCAGGCCTGGACCCTAATAGGAAGGTTGTCAGAGATTTTTCCACTGGCTAGACATCACTAGTTTTCCATACCACTAGCCAACTGAGGAGGATGAGTCTTACACCAAGTCCTTTCCAGAAATAGTGGCATCTGTGAGGCCCATTGCCTTGATTTCTGTTTTGAAAATAGCAGCATGTGCTTTGATGGAAGAACATTCAGGTCCCAGGGACCTGGCATCTTACGGTGATGCCCAATGGCTGAAACTCCTTCACTAGAAGATGTGGTGCTGGCTACCAGTTTGGCTGGCTTCAAAAAAGGGTTGGGTCAATTCATGGAAGTGATGGGGATCAGTCACTATTAGCCTTGATTGGAGACTGACTGCCTCTGAAGGCCATCTGCTGAGAGACTAGTGGGCTTCTTTGTGCAGTTGATTGGCCTCTGTGAGAGCCACCACCAAGCCCCTCATTCTGACTTTCCCAAACGTTGCTTGGCTCTGGATTCACTTCCAGCATGCTTTAGAAAATTCCTTGTCTGCCCACGCTTTGTTGAAGGCTGCAGCTTTGCTGGGCCCATTGTCAACACTCCAGACCAGATTATCCTCCCAGGTAAGTTGGGTTAAGGGTCTCTACTTCTCATTGGCAAAGAGGGTAAAAGTAGAACAGAATAAAGGTGCATTGAACGAAAAAGCACAGAAACTCATTTTCTTTAGTACACCTCAGTGAGTTCTAATGGTTTTCTGATTCAGTGTTAACATTCAGAAAATGTTATATTTATGTATTTTTTATATATCAGAACATGTAGCTATTCAGACAGTATTTCATTATGGACAGAGTTTTACAAGACAATTTGAAACAGAGAGAGAAAGTTTATTCTGCTGAAAGATGTATTATATATTTCCTTCAATGTAAATTATTCTCATGAGTTGACATTTAAACTTATGCTCATAAAATTATTTCCTTACAGAAATTGCTTTACTCAATGATGTGCAATATTCAGACATCTATTTAATTTTATTTACATTTCAATATATGGTACTCTTCTGGCTGTGCTCAGTAGAGTGCTGAGGTCTCAAACCTGCAACCCATGGGCCACAGGAAGCCCTCCAAGTCTTTTTAGGAACTTGCACCCCACATTGAGACAACCTCACAGCTCAGGCTGGGCCTCTTAACCCATGGATAGCACAGCTAGCAGAGTCCACACCATCAGTGCATCCTTGTTCCTGCCAACTTGGGCAGGGACAGTATTTCACTGCCTTCACATTGGGAGTCTGCTTTCCTTCTAGTCAGGTTTGCCAAAGTTTGTTGAAAGATACTGCATTGCTGCTGATTCCTGCCTCTGACCTCTGTTCCTGTGGTTCTATTATGCCCTGACTATTGGCTGCAGAATGGAACAAGGCCCTTAGTAATACTGGCTCAACTCTCCTATTCTGTTGTCCCCACATCCAACTGGGGTGGATAGAGGGAAGCCAATGGGGAGGGGGAATTGAAAAGTGGCAGGTATGTGGGAATATTTTCTTCTCCCATCCTGCTCCTGCTATGACTCCTAACTATCAGTAGCTTCCTCCCTCCCAGCAGTTAGCCCACCCCAGCTAAAGAAGGGGTACAGTTGGGGTACAGGAAGACAAGGCCATTTTTGCTCAGGGCCTCCTTCCTTTCTGCAGCTGAACTTGTTGCACGTCTCTTTATGTCTGTGGACACAATCCAGGCTTTTTCCTTAAAGTTCAGCTCTATAATTAAATACAGGACTGCTAACCCCCTAAAATTTGGAACACAGTGCGCTTTGCAGATAGAGTGGCTGTGTCAGATACCAGTATCTGGATCCCTCTATGGAATTGGATGACAGAAGGCTGTTTAATCCACTAGAGGCTTAAAGCAGCAGAATGAAAATGGTAGTGGTTATTTAGAGTAAATTAAAATAAAAAAATGCTTATTTTTTACTATCTGTACCTGAATTTATATATAAAACAAAATAATCAGATACAGCATTAATGTGTAGTATTTGGGGAGTCTTTATTAGAGTCCAGTTGCCCCAGTTGGGTTCTGCCATTGTTAAGCATGAAACCACTTTAGGAAAATAAACAGTGGCTTGTCACTTGAATGGAATGTAGTGTCTTTGCTGGTGTGGTCATTGCCACCATCATTACCTCCACCAGCACCAGAGAAGACCATTATGATGAGAATGTAGGCTTTTAGGGTGGAATATTGAGGTCTCTCCCCCTCCCCACCCCTCCAGCTATTTGAGGGCTTCCTGTCCCAAAATGGCAGAAAACAATACCATGTTTTTTCATCAATCATGGTAAAGTGAGCTTCAGGAGCCACAAATGTGGGTGGGGGATATATGTGGCCCTAGGACTGTTAGCTGCAACCTCTGTTGTAAATCATTCTGAGCTTTATGCCAGTTTCTTCATCTATTTTGGCTTCCTCAAAAAACAATTGGGGAGGAAAAAGCACTGTAGAAATACAAATAAAATAATTCATAGAAATATTAATTCTGGGATTCCTCAGCATATTTGTAGTATAGTAATGATCTCCCATTCTTCATTAATAGTAAAAATTTCTATTTTTTTTTTACTTTCAGATAATATATTTGAATATCATTCAGTATTATATGAGAATGTTTTCATTGTAAATGTACTTTCCTAGGATTAAAGACTTAGAATACTAAATACAGACTTCCTCATAGACATAGACAGCCTTATGACATAAGCACCAAGGCCTCGAATCCTTATTCCAACAGTTGTCAGCCTGATGCTTCTAGGAAGCTGAAAGACAGAGGTGTGAATGCTACAGTCCTCTATCAGTGTACAGGTAGTCCTCAGCTTATGTTGGTAATATGGACCGGAAATGCCATTGCTAAGCGACATGGTAATAAAGTGCGGTGTCACATGACCACATCACTTAGTGACAGCAATTCTGGCAGTCCTGGTTGCTGTCATTAAGCGAGGACTGCATGGGTCATTAAGTGAGACCTCACGTGATCGCGACTTCCAACTTCCTGCTGGCTTCCCCGTTGACTTTGCTTGTGGGAAGCCGGCAGGGAACATCAGAAATTGTGATCATGTGACTGTGGCTTGCTGTGACGTAATCACAAGCCTGGAACCAAGCGCCCAGATCACAATCACATGACTGTGGGGAAGCTGCAATGACCGTAAGTACGAGGGCCTATTGTAAGTACCATTTGTTCAACGTTGTCATTAACTTTGAACAGTTGCTGAACGAATGGTCGTAATCCAAGGACTACCTGTATTTTCAAGGATTCAAAGCATAATCTCTCAGAGCTTAGAATTTACATTTTGCTATGATAAATAGTAATTTTTGATAGACCAATCCTTCAGAAACAGGGGATATGACACAAATTTAATCATCAGAAAAGTATACATCTTTATTTATTTGTTTGTTTGTTGTTATTTTTAATTCCCATTTCAGTTAGTGAACTAAAAAAAAATCTGTACATGCCTTGATAGGAATAATTGAGTGCTACTAATACAGTTCTAATTGACACTTATAATAGTGATAATCAGAATATCTGATCAGAGCAAATAAAACTGATGGAAGTAGTTAAAGCATTACATGGTTAAATTTAAGGGATATGTGTCAAATAATAAAGGAGGTTACTCAGTGTACTTCTCTCCTGGCTGTGAAGTCTTAAAAAATTAAGTGTTTCCAAAATAAAGACCAATGACTGCAGATTTCATCCAATAAATAAGTAGCATGCCTTTTTTTTGTTCTGAACTATATACAAACAGACACATGTACAACACATACATTGTGCTGCAGATAACAAAAGTAAAGTCTCCTTTTAATCAGACTTGATTCATGGTGACTTCACAGACCCATCCAAGTAGCAGCAATATGGAAATGGTTTGACACTGCAGACATTGAATTTACTGCAGAGAGAGGGAGATACAAATCTGTGAGGCTGGATTTTGTTTCAGTTTTCTCATTTTCCCAATTATAATTTTTTTCCATCCCATTTCCACATCAATTTTATATTTCTTAAACACCCTACAAAATGAATATGATTTTTATGTGCCAGTTTCTTCCTTTCCACAGTTTCAGTATACACAACTTGAACATATTTTTAATTTCACAGCCTCAGAAATTATATTTTGATTTACCTGCAAGAATGCACTGTATATAATTTCATTAATATGTGTTCCAAATTAATTTTCTCCCGTTCCTAGGCATAAGCATTTATGATCATATAACTTGTTCATGCCTTTTACCTGGTTTTTTACTGTTTATGGAGGAATACCTGCTATCCTCTTTTATTACTACTTAGCAGTGTATTAAGATTGTGAAGCTGAATTACAGATGTGAAAGTCAGTATGCAGATTAAATTCACCTTTGACAGTAAAGGTAGTTGACAGAATTCTTAGAAATACTGTGACCTTGTTTTACTTGATTATTGTACCTTGAACATGAAGTAGTGACCAAGAAAACGATACTGAGTCATATGTGTATTTTTTTTCCTTAAAAGTCGATTGCCCTTTGGTCTCTTGAACATACTTCAAAGTAAGTGTTCCAATCTCACCTCTTCCCTAAGTTCACAGTTTAGCAACCTATGGCTGCTAATTTTATCCTTTGAAGTATATAAGAATTCAACTACAGAAAGATTTCTGGGGGAAAATGAAATTTTAAAAATGCCTTAAAATCCAAAATGGAAGGGGAAAAAAAAGACAAAAGGAAAAGAAAAATAATATGCCACAGCCTTAAAATGGCTTGAAGGGTCTCGCAAGGGATGCACAGGGGTATTGTGGAGACACATAATCAGAACCACAGATAATCAGATCTAGAAATTCCATTAAGTAAAGTAACTTCATTGCGAATGAAATCTCCTTTAGTTCAGGACCTGATTCTAACCCTTTGCATGCATTAGAGTAGAAAGCTGAGGCATGTGTGGAATGACATGGGCTTCTTTCTAAGAAATAAGATAGGCAAAAAATTAGGGCATCTGACAGCCAGGCTAATGTTAGGAAGAATGTACTAGAACTTACTGATAGGTCTTGAACTTTCTGATCGGCACGTGAACAAACCATTGAAGGCAGAATTGCCCCCACTAGTTCCCATCTCTCCATCCTCACATCACTTGTTGTCTGCTTCTTGTCTTCTTCCTTCTTTGGGCATGCATTCCTCGTCCCTTATAAGAGATTAAAAATTAAACCCTTGTCCAAAATCATCTATGGGGGTAGTCAGCCCCTGGCACTTGGCTACACAAGGGTATGTTCCACATGGCTATGAGGAATCTTCTGTGCTCTGCCTACTGGCTTTGTAATGGCAGTAGGATACCAGTGATTCTGAGTAAGGTGGCCTACTCCTAATCATTACTATTCTTCCCATAGTCATTAAATATATCAGTGGGCTAAGACATTGAAACCTTTAGACTATTTATGAACAGTGTCAAGTTAAATCAATTCTGCTTATGAAGTACAGCCTACAGTACCACTTCAGATTATCTGAAGCCTTGTAAGGTTGATTAGAAAAAAAGAAGAGTTTATAATTTGAAAATTAATGCAGTGGCTGCAAAGAGTTTTGTCCTACTGGTGTAATAATGCAAAACACTTGTAGTGAAAAAGAAACTCATTTTCAGGTAAACATTGTTAGAGACCCCTGCTAGGTATGTGATGTTACAAAATATGGCTTTAAAAATCCTTGTTTCCCTTCAGTTACATCATAGCACCAGCTTAAGAGGATAATGTTCAAATAGTACATTATTTAGACACTTTGGAATACATTTTCAAAGGTTAGCATGGGGTTTTAGCCATGGGACTCCCATTAGGCTCAATGGGAGCTTTATAGCTAAAAACCCCCACAGTGTCTGGAAAATGTATTTCTGACTGTGTTGAAGATAAATGCTATGTGCAAGTGGTTGAGACATGAGTAAATAAAGGATGGTGTAGCTCCCATTCTAGGGCTATCATTAAGACTAAGCCCTCCCTCACCTTAGCTCTCCTTACAAATCATCCTCTGCTGGATTCTCTGCCCTTTGTTCTCACCTTTTCGGAAGAGTAAATGTACTGAAACTTGCTGTGAATAACTAAAATGCTTTTGTGAATAAGTAGCGACTCTTTTCTTTCATCCAGTCCTGTGCCATAACCTTTTTAATAGCCTCATTAAAGTATTTTTTCTTGCCTTTGACCCTTTTATCTTTAATTCAGATATCTCCTTTATTCTGCTTTCTGAAAAACTTTGTTTCTACGTTTTTCTTTCTTGCACTGTACACAAAACTCAATTTATTACCTCAATTCATGAATATTCCTTTCTTCAGTTACTTTTCAGAATAGAATTGGAGTGTTTCAACAGTGTATCAATAGAATGTGTATACTCCTTTTTTTTCTTTTTTCTTTTTTACTATGAAAAACCATTTTGCTTGATTTAAAGGATATTTCTGTTTTGGAAAATCCAGACTTCATAGATAACGTTTGCTTCAGGAATCAGAATTTAGAGAACATATTTGAGAATATGCATCTCCACTGCTGGCCTGTTCCATACCTTTAAGATCTGGTCACTTAGAACAACACTGGGGAACCCGTGATCCTTCATATACTTCATATAATTCCTACATAGCCAACATAGCCAGTGATGAGGGACTACCTATTCTTTACCAAACAACTAAAGATAGGTGTAAAACGAGTGCTAATTACTGAAACTGTAAAGTGATAAAGACATTGGATTGGGACCAGGGAAGCCAAATGCAACTCCTTGCTCAACAATGGAATTTTTTAGTTATCGCTGAATCAGCTATTGGTAAACTTTTCACACTCTGGGCATAACCTCACAAATTTAATTTAGTTATATTTATCTGAAAGATGTTCATTTTCTTGATTTTCTGGGAAATTTTAGATTTATGTACTTCATTATGTTCAATTTGATCTCAAAAGAACATCAACCAATGTTTCCATTAGTGCTATATCCAGCATGAGCATTTTAAAACCCATAACTCAATTTTTTAAATAATGTTGTTCCATCAGATATTTTTGCGAGCAAATACTGAACCACTTTCACAACACCCATTAACTTCAGTATCCTTTACTTTGACATCTATGCTTGTATAATTTATATTAATCCTAGAATTCTAGAGTGAATTCAACCATTACAGCCAAATTCATTTTGGTTATGCTTTTATTGCCTTAGTTTTAATTCTGAGTGACAGAAGAGTGACTATGTCAGTAGAATCATGTTATTTATTATTAATTTTTATTATTTCACTTAATATGACACCTTTGTCTCCTTAGAGCAGTGTTTCACAAATAACTTAAATACTTAAACCAGTTTAATAATTAATAAGAAATAATAAATTAGCGATTTAAATAATTTAAGACAGCTAAACCCCAGTTAAGGACAGCAGCTAAAATAATCATCAGACCACTTCAAAAGGTTTGACTAATGATCTTGACTCCTCTCCAAAAGGCCTATCAAGTAGACCGGGTAAACTGTATTCTTCATTACTTCTTCAACTGTGTATTCATAATTTAAAATCTTTTGGGGCCTGTGGAAAGGACATGCACATGGCATGCAGATGATCACTGATGGACTTCTATTCTTTACTAATATAGTCAGAATGTTTTCTTACAGTACAGCTGATTCAGTACACGAAGGAGTAGAACTCATTAAAATTGTTCTAAACTGATTACATTGTATACATTTTTCATTTGACCATTATCTTAATTGCTTAATGGGAAAATCCCGATTGTTCACATGATTGCATACCTCTAAAGTATACAACTGTTTGCCAATAATAACTGGTGCTTAATCAGTGAAGGATTAAGTTGCTATGACTTTTTCTATACCATTCTATACTCTGTTTACCTATTATACAAAATATGAAAACATATAAAATTACATTTGTTTAATTGTGGAGCAAAGAACTATTTGTGACCGATTGTCTTTGCCTCTTTTTTTGTCTTTGCTCATAGTTCTATTTCACAAATATTAGCTTCTTTGTGGTTTATATGAAGTAAAGACTTCATTTTGCTGAAATAATATTCACTGGCGTAACTTAGAGATTGAGGCCAGGTGCGTTAGCAGATACATGCACCCGTTCTTTTGACTTTGGCTGAATGTGACTACTGAAAAATCTGTCTCATGATTTTAAAACTCCTAGAAATCTTTTAGTACAAAAGGCAAAAAAGATGACAATTCTGGAAGGGGCTGTGATGCTAGTTAGGGAACCGATTCTGTAAACTCTCTGATTTCATCCATTCTAGAAATCATCATCATCATCATTGCTTCATTTGTCAATGCAAATACTATTGGGCTGGATGGACAAATCTGACATAATACAGATTTCTGTGTTCCCCCCAGATACAGTGCTAGTTCCAAACACATCCAGCGTCTTAAACTCTCTGGATGGAAGATCACCTGGAAAAGTTCCTCTTCATTTTCAGAGAAGAATATGGATAATATTTAATTGTCACAGCAGTGAGGGTTTATGGCTTGCTTCTATTGTAGGCACAAGGATAAAAGGAGAGACAGAATAATAACTAATTATGTAGAAAATTAATTATTTTATTTTATATATGTATATACCTAGATGAGGATAGCACCCTACAACTTTTAAACTAACACCCTAATTCACTGCAAAATCACCACTGTAGATATACACATTTCTTTTCTAAAAATAACAGCAATAAATGCTCATTTAGTTTTCCATTATAACAGTTGAAACAAATTACTGGGATTAGTTGATTACATGGTATGTTTTGATTTGTCTCTAAAAATACCGCTTTGCACATTTAACAATGAAAGCAGTAGTCTGAGGTTTCATCAGTCTCAATATATGCGGTAGAAAATTGGTTTCCGGATTACTTTTTTAAAAATGTAGAGCCATCATATTTTTCTACTGACCAAAAGAGCACATAAGATACATTCTTCCGAGAGTTAAACACCTGCATTGGTGTGTCTGTGTGTTTCTGTGTATGAATGTATTTTGAGTATTTCACATCAACTTTATATTAATTCAAGTGGTCATAATATTTTCTTTGTGGGAAGCTAAATCTTGCTTCTCATTTAGATTATTGGAAATAAAGGGAAAGGAAGGGTTGAAGCTATTTTGCACATGGCATAGCTTGATGGGAGTGCCAGTGTATATTCATTTCAGTAATGCGTGTGACTACTTACTGGTTTCTATTTGCATAGAGATAACATTTCTATGAACTAATTGTTCCACATGACTGTTATGCATGCAACTGCTGTGATTTCCACAATGTCAATAACACTTTTTTTGAAGCTGCTACCATCTCAGTGACTTTCTGAATCACACACATACAAATGTGTTGATTCATATAAATGGTGGCTTAGCAGGACAGCTCATCTACCAGTTTGGCAAGATGATTGTGGTGGTGGCTGCTGCTGTTTTCTTTCTTGCTCCTTTTCAGTGTGCTGGAGAATTAGCCAGGAAAGTGTACTTAAGGCAAGTTTGTGGAGTCATGTGTAGATGCCTTATTTTATGGGTGATACAGTTGGGAAGAAAAAGATTTGGAATAAAGATTAAGTTCAATATATAAGTTGAAATTATTCCAATCTGCTGCGGAGAAAGACCTCCTGTCTTAGCTGAACATTATACTTGGTTTGTTCCCATTTTGTCAGAAGACAGAATGACTGTATCAGGTACCTTTTGGCAAATGGAAGGCAGGCAGATCAAATAAATAATCATACTAAAAATAACAATTGTTACTGGATGTCTGAATAGAAAGAATTTCTTGGAAAGCTTACTTAGGAAACAGCATAAATGCTGACCTTAGCATAAAAGACTAAATAAACTGCTATTATAATCAAAGAAATAACTGTACAGTAATGAATCCCGAATGGATTGGTGGACTAGTTTGTGTAATTACAAAGAAGATCATATATTGGGAACATAACACTGGAAGTTCTCTTTGCGCTCTTTTTTGCCCTGCTTGTGAGCTTCCAGATTCATCTTTCTTTAAACATAGTGATAGAATAAATGGTTTGTGGTCTGATCAAGTAAGGTAGTTCTGAGGTCCTTAGCTCTTTGCCAAAATGTAGAAATTTTGTAGAAAATTATATTGAATGCCAAAGTGCACTACTGAACAAACAGTTTAATTTGTATTAATAGCCCGAGATTCAAATCCTTGCTCATAGTCTTATTAATCAAAAGCCTTCTTGTGAGGATAAACTCTGATTTTTTATTCTGTATAATAAACAAGAAATAGAAGGAGGCACATATAAAAGGAGTGTTTCTTGTTTTTTAATTCCTAAGAATTGAAATGATGCAACGTAGTGTGAAATTGATGATATTTGGCTTTGCCACAACCTAACCTCAGGCCTGGGAGCAAAGTCATGTTTTTAAAGACTTGTAGAACCCTTGCAGAGTGAGAGCCGTATGAATCTCCAGGAGATGCTGTTTCAGAGGGCAGGTGCTGTGACAGAGAAGGCATGCTTCTGGTGACCCACTAGATGACACTGTTTAATATAAAGGTGTGGACAGTCAGGGAGATGACCTTGAGAGAAATAGACAAGAACCATTATATAAGCAAAGAAGCATTCCTAAGTCCTGGGTAAGAAGATAGTATTCAAAGAGAGTATTCAGGCAGGCTCCTCCCTGATTCACCTGGATATAAGAGAAGGGAGGTAAAGCACAATTAGGCTTGCCAGATTCTGTTATTATAGGTTATCTCAATAAAGTATAGTTTTAGTCTTCCTGTGGATTCTGTTTCCTGCTCTTGTCTCCCTCAAATGGCTGACAAGAAACCATGGAAGACAGGAGGTCTCTCAGATAACCAAGCTCTATGCCATGAAGGACTTTATAGGTGGCAACCAGCACCATGACTTGTATTCTGAAGCCAGCAACCAATGCAGCTCATGGAGTAGTGATGATACATGGGCGTATTGAGATATGTCCATTACTGCCCATGCCACTGCATTTTAAACCAGATGTAACTTCTGGATGGTCTTCAAGGGCAGCCCCATGTAGAAAGCATTGTGAGGTGACTAAGGCATGAGTGACCATCTGAAGGGTCTTCAAATCCAGGAATGGGCACAATTGGTACACAAGATGGACATGTGCAAAGGCCCTCCTGGCCAGAGATGCTACCTGCTCTTTGAGCAGTAGCTGTGAGTCCAGGAGAACCCCTAGGTTACACACCAGTCTTGAATGGGGAAATGCAACCACTACTATGGCCAAAGGTGAAAAATTCCCAGATCCAGAGGGCCCAAATAGTCACTTGGCCTGGAGTCTGAGTCTGTTCCTCCCAGTCCAGATCCTCACAGCCTCTAGACCCTCACACCCTCCAGATACTGGGTCAGGATATTGACAGCATTGACAGCTAATAGCAGATGCAATAAGGATGAAGAAATAACAGTGTTTCACTACTCTTATCTCCAGAATGGAATCCTGGATGTGGGCTTTTACCCATGTTTAATCAGATTTGCTTTTCATCTTCTCCATCAACTCCCTATGAGTTTCTTCTGGTGCTTCATTATCCAGAGCTCCTTGGAGGTGCACCCCAGATTTGGTGGACAGGGAGAGGCTATATAGGAGCTGTGTGGTCCAGAGCCTCTGTCACATGCATGTTCCAGGCTGCAAACAAGGCCTAGGTTGAACTGTGCACTAGATCCTCACAGAAAACCCCAAGCTCCCTTTGGAACCCAATTGGCTGCATCAGTCACCTGCACCTGGAAGGCAGTTAGAGAGTGATCTGTCCACGGCAATCGACTAGTGGTATCCTTCAATATCAGATCATGTTGCAAGTGCTCTGAGACAAAAACTAGATCTAATGCATGACTATGCAAGGGACATGCCCATTAATTTGCAAAAAAACACCCAGAGTCCCTCCTTTGGGGGGAGACGGGCAGTGATAGAAATTTCATAAATCAATCAATCAATCCAGATGGAAATTTGTATCTGAATTCCACTAAATGAGTGTCTATTAAATTAAGGTTTCACTTGTACTCAAATAACAAATTTTAATTGTTGCTAAAATCTTTTTCTCTAAGTCTAGAGAAGTCTTAAGGCAGGATTATTAAGCATAGGCAATACAGATATATTAAATGTTGAATTCTTTCTTGGTGATATTTATTTACCTGTACATAAATAAACATGAAATATTCTTTTCAGCATAGTGATTAAGAAATATTAGTTTGAATTATATTTGTATGATGAGATATGTTATAGCTTCTGTACTTTCATTAATATCTCTTTCCCCCCTTCTTCTTTTTCTTGTTCCAGAATGGAAGAAACAGTGAGGAACCTACTACAAAGTCAAGGATTATCTGAGCCAAATGGAAAAGAACCTGTGACCATATTAAAATCATATCAGGTAATAATTTTCATAACCCCATTTGCAATCTCTTAATAACTGGCGTGGTAATTAGAAGATGAAATTTGAGTAAACATAGTTGATTTAAAAGTTGCTAAAAGTTATGTCTTCTGAATAAGAGACATGCTGTCAAATATGTATATGTATTTGAAGCAGAAAGTATTTCTGAGAAGAAGAAAATTCAGGAAACAAGCTACATACTAGCTTTGGAACCAGAAACTCTAAAGGAGAAGTGCAGTAAAAATAATCAATGGAGAATGTGATTAAAAATGACATTTAAGTTTCTGAAAAGTGCATGGAGCTATCACAGATTTCCCATGCATTGAGTCTGCATGGCAATAAGAATTATCTGAAACATATGGAAAAGAGAGGAAGAGAGTTGGGAAGACAGGTAACAACATTGCAGGTTGATTGATGGATACAATTTAATGCTAGGCGAATATAGATGGCGAACCCATTTGCTCCCCACTGCAGTTTTTTTTTTTATGCTTTGCATATGTGTAAATGTAGGTAAATTGTGTAAGTATATGGGTTACATATGCATGCACATTTACTTTGTGTGTGTCCATGTTGTGGATATTACCCATGTCTGCATATGTGCATATGGGTGGACGCTGAAGATACTTTGTGCACTTAGGCAAGCACATCTAGTGCTTGTTTTCCAATGCATACAAGTGGCATATCTCTGTATATGGACTTGAAGTGCCTGCATACATGGACTTGTGTAGATGCATATTTGTGCAGAAGCTTTTGAGAAAATGCTTAATCATGTCATCAGAATGATCGTATTGATTAATTGATGAGGTCATGTATTAAAACCCTGTTTGATTAAATAAGTAACCCTTATTAACTGGGCAGCAGATTTTAATGTGCATAGCCATTAAAATTACATTATGTGCTTAGGAATTTCATTCCTTTTCTTACTTCATAAAGAATGACTCTTCTATGATATGTTTATGACCTGTTATCTTATAAACGATGGTGAGGGTTCTTTGCTAATATTTACATTTAATTTACTGCAAATTCATATATGTATTACTTAAAAACGATACATGCCTTTATTTATCATCAGTCCCATAGTATTAATCAATTGACATAACTTAGGCTACAGAACTACTTTTTAAAAGTACTAATACTTTTATCTTTCATGCATAAGAAGACAGTGTGTGAATCGTGCCATTATCTTTAAAGTTGTATTTGCCACTGGTAAAGTATTATATTAAAAAAAATGAAGGTTGGTAAAAAGTAATTCAGGAAGAAATGAGAAAATAATATTGAGAATAATTATTTTGATTATTGTACTGTGAGGGCAATGAAACAATTCTGTATTGCCAGGGACCAAGGCAAGTTGTTTTTACTTTGTGCAATGTGTTCAAGGTAATATCTGGGTAATCATAAAAGGCCCTTCTTTGCAGTAAACACTTTTGATCTGTTGACCACTGCCTGCATATTTGTCTTTTCTTTCTTAAACCTAATTATTGTTTAAGGATGTGTTAGACAGCTCTGATTACAATATCAATATGCCTGTCTCCAGAATAAATACTGGGGTAATGAACTTTAATTGTTGCCCAATACTCATGTCAATGGAATAGTAATCAGGGGAATAGCAACACATACATGCATTACTGTTAAATTGGCAAGACCTTTTTTTTTTTCCAAGACAGAGGTAGTTTATCCTCTACCTTTCTTTTATATAAAATATTTTTAATATCATACTGACACAAAGATACTATGCTTAGTTTTACTAATTTGGTTTATCACCATACTCAAGAATAAAATAAACAAAAATCAATTTGTACATGACATATTCAGGGTAGTTCAACAACCATTTTCCAGATCTGCTTTTTTTTTTAAATAGTACCAGATATTGGCTACTTGAAATGGCTCTGGAATATATGGTTAAAACCATATTGCTAAATGGTGGGATCAGGATGGAATGAGTACAGTCCGTAAGTCCAAATGGGAAAGTATGGTGTCAGCCACGTCATGATGCAAACTCTTGGTGTCATTGTGTGGTACACAGCACCTCCATGACTACTGCATACTGCAACATACCAATAGCATACAGTTCTCAATAATTCATCTTGCTTGTTGCTGGGGTATATGTCTGTCTGTCTGTTTGGGGACATAAGAGAAGGGTCCACAAATTATGCCCAGTTTTAGTTGCCAAAAAATATTTCTACCAGTCAGAAAAAAACACAATAAAAATCTCAGAACATATGCAGAGTGCCTTTCCTTTTCCACTAAGTGAGTAGCACCCACTCTGTCCATCAAAGCTAAGGGAAATGTGTAATAGCATAGTTTTATTTATTTATATGGTTAGCACAGCAACTTCGAAACCAGTTTTCTGTGGTTTCTCACAACATGAAAGTACTGCTTTGTGGGGTAGTGCAGGGCTCAACTCTCTCCCCACTCCTTTTTAACCTCTGCTGAGAGAGGTTATTCTTCAGTATGGGATGATACATCTCTATCCTGGGCTGTCCAAATGATACTGTTGAAGTGCTCTCCCAGTGCCTGGAGGCACTATGTGTCTGTATAGGGAGGAACTGGGTTCAGCTGAATCCTGACAAGATTGAGTGACTGTGATTTTTAGGGCCTCCTGTAGGTAGTGATTTTCCAGCATTAACTTGGCATGAGGTCACATTCCCCCAAACAGGGTTGGTGTGCAATCTGGGGGTCCTCCTGAACTCACAGCTCCTGCTCAGGGAGCAAGTGGCAGCCATGGCCAGGAGAGCCTTCACACAAATACATTTTGTGTGCCAGTTGCACCCATTCCCCGATCAGAAGGTGCAACTCATAGTCACTCACACCTTTGTCACCTCCCACTTGGAACATGCTGTACATGGGGCTTCCCTTGAAGAACATTCAGAAGCTTCAGCTGGTTCAGAGTGCAGTGATACAGATAGTGGGTGCACCATAATACATCCATGTAATACAGCTGCTTTGTGAGTTCCACTGGCTCTCAGAAGGTTTCTAGGTACAATTCAAGGTGCTGGTTGTCACCTTTGAAGCCTATATGGCATTGGACCAGGTTACTTTTGGGACTGCCTATCCCCATTGGTTTCTGCTCATCTCACCAGATCTGGCAGAGTGGGCATGCTCCAGGTCCCCTGGGTGAGGCAGTGTCATCTGGTGGACCTTAGGAAGCATGCCTTCTCTGTCATGGCCTGCCCTATGGAACAGCCTCCCCACAAAAGATATAGACAGCATCTATTCTGTTGGCCCTTCAGAAGGCTGTGAAGATATGGCCCTTCCCCTGGGTGTTGGGACCAGGATGTGAATTAACTTGAACTCTGTTGTGTGTATGTGTTGATTTGGGTTTTGTATGACTTTTTAAAATGGATGTTTATTTGTTGTTCACTGCCCAAAGTCTCTTTGGGTGGATAGATGGGCGACCAAAGACATTTGATAAATAAATAGATAAATAAATAAGCAAGCAAACATTCTGTAACAATTAAAATGTATATTAAAACCCAATAAACGAAATAACATTAAAACAATAAAAGCAGCAGCCTGAATAAAATGTTTCTATCTAAACAGCAACATTCTGCAAACCAACACATTGTCTATATTGATTTAAATGCCTAAAAAAGTAAGAACATCTCTGCCTGGCACTGAAAAGAAAACAAAATTGGTATCAGGTGTATCTCAGGCCCACACCCAGAGAGTTATTTATTGCCCTCAGCTTGGGAGACACAAATGTTAAAATGACTCTATTTTCCTAATATGCCCAGAAGCATTTGTTTTTAAAACCGAATGTTTTTTTTCTTTCCTTTTGACTCTACTGCAGATTTTTCCCAATGTAGCAACTCTCTTTCACAATCCAGTTCCCTTAATTTTTTGCTTTACTTTTTTAATCAGCGTGCAAAGAAAATAGCAAATAAAATTCTTTTTGCCTGATGTAAAATGGCTACCAATTGAGGAAAAAAAAGCTCTATGCAACTGGAATTTGGAAATGTAGATCAGGTTACAGAGGGATATCCAAATAGAGCTAAATCAGGAGCTAAAACAGAGAAAACAGAGAAATTGCTTTCTATTTGTGTCATGTCAACTTTCCTCTGCCCCTTGCTCTCTAATGTTCTTCTCTGGTGTGGCCATGGCTCTTGGGCAGCCTTTCTCAACCTTTTGACCCTGGAGGAACCCGTGAAATATTTTTCAGGCCTCAGGGAACCCCTGCACATTCAGGCTCAAATATAGGTCAGAAGTTAAAAAATTACTATATTCGTTTCATGTGTAGGCTTGCATATATGCATTGACAGTGTTCTTAAACTAAAAATAAAGAATGAAACTTACCTCTTTAATGTGAAGTTGCCTGAATTTGAAATAATTTTCAAAATAAATAGTGATCTCCCAGGAAACCCCTAATGACCTCTTGCAGAACCCTGGGATTTCTTGAAACCCTGCTCTAGGGGAAGCAGCAACTATTGTCTTACTCTGAGAGCATTTGCAACCTTGTTCTAGTACATATTTCCCCTGTTAAATTGGACCCACCACACACTTTAGCCTTCTTTCTAACATATCCCCACCTGAAATATAAAGACAATAGTAAAAAACAGGGTACAGTGAAAATGTGTTTATTGAAAACTCTTTGATGCTCCATTATGAACTTGAAAAATGTCTTTTTTGGGGGGGAGAAAGGTTTGATGTAATATGCAGTTTTCTGATTAAAGCTTCAAGTGAAAATGGAAGGCAAATAAATCAGCTTGCTCTTAGGTTTGAATTCACAAAGTGTACACATTCAGTTGCCAAAATACATGGAAGCAAAAAATTGTTAATTTGCATACCAGTGCTTCATAATTATAACTGTTGGGCCCAATGACCTTGAATGTAGATTGGAAGATAAAATAGATTTATATTTGCAAATAAATATACAAGAAAAATATAAACAGGAATTAAGGGGAGACCGTAACTACAGATTCATGTAATATTTCATTGCTGAAGAAATATTGAGAAGCAGAAACTAGGTGGAAGTGCCTAAGGGTACTTTGAAAGTTGGCATCTTGCATTAGTGAAACTGGATAAATCTAAATTGAATTAGCTCTTAAGTACCAGATGCTGCACTAGTGCTGAGTTATACAGTAGACCTTTAAGGACAGGCTTCTACAACTTGAAGCTCTCCAGATATGTAAAGACTTCATCTCACAAAATTCCCAGCCAACATAATAAGAATTGACTTATCTTTCAAAACATACAGGTTACATCAAAGATAACTGAGAAACAGCTGAACAAAAATATTTATATGGACAACCTCTCTGGCCTGGGAATGAAATCTGGCTCCCAAGCAATTTTTTATACCTCCTTAAAGCCCCACAGACTATACTAACAAAAGCTAAGAAATTCAAACAAACAAATAAATGAATAAGTTAGTTTACGACAGTGATAAAATAATTGGAAGGCATATAACATCAGTGGTGAAGCCTCTTTTTAAAACCTCTTTTCTTTTTCTTTTCTAAATTGTGGGAGTGTGAAGCCTCAGGGGGACAACCCTTTCCCATTTCCACCCTGAAAAAGATTTCTAACTTTCTAAAAATAGCCTGAGATTTTAACAGTGTCATTTCAAGTAGGAGTAAGTTTTTAAGGGTAGAAATTAAAATAGTTCCCCTCTCAATTGAATTTTGGCAGTGTGGTCTTGGGATGGTAGGTACAAGCCGTGGATTGTGGGTTGCCCGCATCTGCTCTAGAATATACAATCTAACCTTTATTTTGCCTATAAGATGTATGTTTCTGGGAATTCAAATGTCACTAGTGAACTCCTAAATTTTGGCATTCCAAAAATCATGAAGAACTGAAGTATGAGACAGAAAAGATATAAATGTAAGATATATACAAAAAAACCTTTTAAAATTTCAGAAGTTCATATATGGTATAGCATCAGCTCCAAGTGATGAGTACTTATGATTGCATTTTATTGATGTAAGTCATGTATTTTATTCTCCCAAAAGATGTTAAGAGGCATAAATCTGAGGCAGTGTAATGAAGTAGGATTCCAGTTTGAACTGCAGAAGATGACCAGGGACAGTTGATCAGTGCTTAATAGTAGAATCTTATGCATCATTATTCAGAAGTAACTGCCTCTAAGTTACTTGGGATTTACTCGCATGTACATGTGACTGAATTCAGCCATAATGAATAAACAAGAAGTGCTTCCAGTGTCATTAAATGCATCTGAGGCCTGGAAACACATCTCTTTTACTCAGCTGATAATTGGGTAATGAAGTAAAACCATTGTTTTTATGACCAGGACTTCACTGGTCGTAAAGACAATAACTAATTCAAACAGAGTTTCTACACATTCTTTCAACTCAGCTTTTCTCCTGGAACTATATAATATTACTTTTCTGTAATGCAAGGTATAGTGTTTATATGCCTCCCTGAATATTACATCCTTTTTTAGTTTCAGCACTAATTTCAGAGTTGGAAAAGGTGAGGACAGAGCCATGGCTGTTCAATAATGAATGAAAGATTTACCGCATTTGTAGAAATACCACTTTTCTTTAAATGGGTATGTTGCAGTAGTGCTACAAGATTGAAACTAGAAACTCTTCCAGGCCGTTCCCCTCATTTTCTGACCTCTCACTCTTATGCCCCGAACTATTTTTGCAGCAAAATCCCCAGTGCAAACTGAGAAACCAATTCCAAATATTATAGATCCTACATGTTTTTCCCACTGCTCTAAGTTGATAGTTCAGTCAAACATAAAAGAAAGCAAGCAGAAAGAGTGAGAGATTCAGGGGAAGGAAGGATATGGAATGGAGCATAGAAGAATGACTTTGCGTAGTAAGAGTTTAACCAAGTTAAAACAGAAATTAGGTCCAAAATGATTCTTCAGCCTGCCTTCCTCTCATCCCCTTCACCCATTGAAAAAATCAGCAGAATAAGGTTTGCAATTTTTCCTTAGTTTTCTTTAAGAAGAATCAGAGATTTCCAGAAAAGAAAAGAAAAGAAAAGAAAAAAGACCGGTAGCTGGATGAAGATATCTCTCCCAGCATTTCCAAACCAGGTGACAACTGATTGCATCAAGCTGTAGAATGTTGATGGAATTGGTTCCCTCTGTAGCTTTTAGAGTGTGCACAAAGAAGTAGTGCAAGAAATGGCTTTTATACTCGTTGTGTACCTTCAGGAACCATATTAATTGTGGTCGGCGTTTTGGGGTGGTGATTTCCATTCCGATCAGATCTAAAGTGGCATCTTGCTTCATAAAATCTGAAACTGTCCCATTACTTACAGGAAAATCAACCAATGATTAGAATCTTTTCATTTTTTGACAAAAGTAGTGACATTTTCAGGCAGAGTAGCTCCTACCAGAGAAATGAAGCCTGCCAAATTTTAAAGATTTGAGAGTTAGATGCTTTTTGAATTCGTTTTCTTTTTTTTTGCAGTCACAATTATAACATATTTAATCTCTTAGCAGAATGAAATGGCATTTTTAAATACAGTATTCCTCCAAAGTGCAGGAAAAGCCTAGCAGATTTCAGAAAGATATGTACAAAGGAGTTTGCACATGGAGAGCTTTGTTCATTCCCTTGTGTTGTTTTGAAACCAGTTTCCCCACCCGTGTTGCTGCTGGATTTCATGCGTACCTCCCTTTATAAGTTGCAGGTAGATATTGCCCAATGCAAGAGGCTGAGATTTTGTTCTTTCTGCCCCATCAGCCAAAGTGAAAGTGCTTATCAGGTGATAAGAATTACATATCACTTTGTTGTGGAGCTGGCAGTGGCAGCCACACATTGAGTAGGCAGCCTCGGTGATAGATGCTTCCTATTTAGCAATTTCCAAAAGCCTTGGTACTGTTGCTGCTGGGTAGACATTTGGTCCCAAATTACAGTGAAATTACATCTTCTGATATCTTCTGATTATTTCATTCTGCATTTCTCCCTAAAAAAACAGTGCAGCTGATGTAAAACTTTGGTTTGCTTTGGAAAAGTGCAGTCAGCTTTGGACAAGGCCATAATCTCTTTGAAAGAGTCTGTTTGGTCAAAAGTTCAGGCACTGTTTGAAGTAGATGCACAGCCTAGTAAGTGTACTACCTCTTAGAATGAAATCGAAACATGCATATTGTGACATAATGGGAGAAGGCATCTGTTTGGGTATTAGGTATGGATTCACTTTTTAGAAAGGGTAGTCTAGTCTTTCTTAGGTCAAGGTCATTAGCCTTCAAATAACATGCCAGGGCTACAATGGGCAATTTTTAAAAAATGAGTGATTAAATTAATATGTAATTAGAATTAAATATAATTAAATTGTAACTAATGTGATTACTATCAAGTATGTAGTCATTTCCAGCATCTGCCATAATGTGTGAAGGGGCTCTGGGGCTGTTTGGGGGCCATATGTGGCCACATTTTCTTCTAAGTTTCATGATTAGATTCATTTACAAAGATAACAGATGACAGCAGAAGTTCTCTTTATTTTCCCCAAAGTCAGGGTTGTTGTTGTTGTTTTAAGTGAGGATTGTTGAACTAGAGTACAATGAACTGGCATTGTAACCCTACATGATTAATGATAGCAGTGGCATGAAATTAGAATTCATGATAAGATATATGAGAATTGGGAAATCCAACAAGGCAGAAGCAACTAGGAAATATGTCAACAAATTTATAATGCTGACTTCTGGTGAGGACTGATGGCAAACTAGACATCCCTGAAGGAGTGGGGTCGGCATTGCTGTGGCGATTGGTGGCCAGATGGCGAATTCTGGCTGGCGAAGTCTCTCCAGAAAAAGGAGAGATTGTGAGATCACCCACATGTACTCCAGACAGCTGCTCCTCATGAGTGGACTGCAGGAACCAAGGTTTTTGTGGTCAACTTGTTAGTTATGCTACTGGGAGTCGAGGGATTTCAACCAAGCTCACAGCCATAATGTAGCCTATATGGACACAGGGTTTGCCAAGCCTAATTTCTTAATCACTTTTGGAATTACTTCTTAATTGCTTTTCAGCTATTAGGAACCTTTGGATCAACAAGTTTTAAAGCATTCACAGGGTGAGTTTCCTTCAATCCTTAGCAAAAGAAGTTTTAAATACAAATTTAAGGATTTTTAAAAATTCTTTTTTCTGAATAAACAGCAAAAGGTGATAAGAATGTAGATTTTGGAAAGTTACAAATGGACTAAGGGTCCATATGGATTTGAAATAAGTTTTTGAAATAAATTATAAGAATCCTTCCCATGGGAAAATGCTGTTGTTTTGAATTCTAAAAACAAAACAGAACATGATAGGATGGGACTTGACACTAGAGGGGACCAGAAGGAACTAAAGATCAATTAAAGGAGGAGAATGCTTAAATTTGACTTACTAATACAAAATGGAGCAAAATACTTCAACATTGGATGTATTAAAGAATATTTGTGAACAACTGACCCAGAAGTTAATTTTAAGAGTGTCTGCAATTATAGATAGACTGTGGTTAAAAGATATTATGGAAGAAAAACAAGTTTTTCCAGACAAGACTGAGACTGATTTGAAAGTGGTTTAAAAAATGACAGGGTACAAGAATGACATAGAAAGAGATACTATACTGGATATACAAATGGAACTGGCTGATGTCTTAATAATTAAAAGGGATATACAAATAATGAGTGAGTGATTTGGATAATTTTCCTATTATGGATTTACAAAAGAGACCTGTTAAAGTTTTGAAGGATTTTGTGAAAAGGGACAAAGAAAAAAATGAAAAGAAATTGTCCTATGACAGAAATCAAGTTCTAGGGCATTATGTCATGTGCACTGATGGTGAGCAGGAGGGTGCCCCTATCCAGGGGGGAAAATGCATGCGTAGTACTGAGGAGTTAAGCAGCCATTCAAAGAGACACAGATCAGATCCCGCCTTAACCTTTGGGGTTTATTTGTCTGGGTTTTTCCCACGCTTCTTCAGTTTGTTAGGATTTTCTGTCTAATGTAGCAGTAATAAAACACTAGAGACCTATTCCTTGTCTCAGCGTGGTTCCTGGCTGTTAGGACACATTATTTGAAGGGATTAAAGATTAAGGTTGTTAAAAGTAAAAGGAAGGAATATAAAGTTGGTTTATTTGATCAAGGATAAAATAGATACAGTATGTTGTTATCTCCGGTAACCCTTAATGGACTTTTGCTGACCAAGACTGAACGACGAGGGTTTAAGGGTTTGTTTATAGATAAGAGGTGGGATATGGGAAGAAGAGATCATTTGTTGTATTTTAAGAGAAGGTGATAAGTTATTAAAATTGTTTATACTTGTTGTGATAAAGGGGAAACCATTTCTTTTCTATTTCTTTTCTATTTCTTTACTATATTTTTTCCTTTTCCTTTTCTATTTTTCTTTCTATTTTTTCTTTTCTGCACTTTTTTCTTTTTTTCTTTAGTTTGTATTAGTTTTTATCTTTTTAATTGTAATGTTTAATAAAATTATTATAAAAAGATTACAATGCCCAATGCTTGAATTAGGTTTTAAAAAGAGGTACCCCTGTTTAGAATGTTCTCTGGCAAGTGGATTTAAACCATGTCACCATATCTTTCAGATAAGTCCTTATATATGGTGCTATCATCTCAGCCCCTCTTTAGCAGGTTAAAATTCTTTGGCTTTGTATCATAAAACAGTTGATGCAGATCATTGATTATGTATCCTTTACCAACTATATTTGAGGAAAGGATCTATATACATTTTTTTTCTTACTAGCAGTATTAGTAAAAATATTTCTTTTAATTCATTTAATTAAAATTAATATTACAGTTTTCTCAATATTACATTATACATGGAACTTTTTTAAAAAAAATTTACTCTGAGGGCTAGGCATTTTGTCATCGGAAATAAATGTTTCTGATAAATGGAAGAGGCAATAAAAGCTTGTTCAGAAAATTTATTAGTATAGCTCTGTAGGGCTGTTCAGAAAGGATGATATCCTGCAATATTTAGAAGTGTTTTTGAGTAAAGACTTATGTGAAGTAGATTTAGATTGATATGACAGTGGATGTAGGTTCACATCAGAGACATAAAGAAAACACTTTGTTCTCTTACCTGGCACAGGCATTTAATCTAAGAGATTTTACAGCCAGCTTTATGTATACTTTTTAAGTAAATGCAGAGAGGGAAAAAGTGGAAATTTATATATGGTTCTCTGGCAGAAGTAATACTGAGCAGGGAACAGTGTAGTATTCCTCCAAAAATATTCTATTTTTTTCTAATCCCTTTCTCTTTTGCCTCAAATTTTGCCAACTTCTGTTGAAGAAAACTCTTAGCTGTACAAAATATATGTTTATATCTTGAGTGAAGCTGTCTAAAGCAAAGGCATAATCTGTTCTGCGCTGTTGCAGTTAGGATGCAAAGGGAATAGTAATATTTTTTTTTAAAGCTGGGAGTCTCCACATGTGACAGATAAGTAAGATCAGTAATTGTACACAAATGGACCTTAGTTTTCTCTCAGAGAGAGCTAGCAATCTAAGGCATTGTGTTTTTTAGAAACAAGCTATTTAGCCCTGGGTGATGGTCTTAGCATGTGAAAAGAGTTTTATTGATAAGGAACAAAATGGCTGTTATTATTTATCAAGAGTCACAAATAGAAACATTCAGGTTAAGAAACTTCTGGTGAAATTGACACTGCATAAATAGTCTTTGTCTAGGACAAAGAATTTTCTTCTACTTTCCTAACCTCAGCAACCCTCCATGTGATCTCAGAAGTCTTCTACAGGCAGGTACTTTTCCACCTCCTCTCCTCGTCTCTCCTCCTCTCATTCCAGAATGAGATAACCACAGATTTTGAGCTAGAGGGCCTGCATGAGCAAAGAGAATAATCTCTTCCCATTCAGCCAACAAAAACTGTTCCTACTACTTAAAGAATGCCATAGAAAAGTATTCATTTAGTTGATTTTTATCTTGCCTTAATTTTTGGTCAACTCAAGCTGACATACATACCTAATGCTTCTGCCTCTTGTTTTCCCCACACGATACCCTCTGAGGAGGGTTGGGCTGAGAGAGAATGACTGGCCCAAAGTCACCCAGCCAAGCTTTTATGCCTGAGACCTCATGGTTTGTATTCCAGCAGCTTAGCCGCTACACCATACTAGCTCTCTTTCTCATTTCACAGAATGTCCAGAATTGAAGATAGACCTGAAAGTCATCGAAGGTTGGCTATGACTGTGGGTGTAGATATATGGAAATTCAGAAGGCACAATGTAAGAATATCTGAGCTTGAAAATTGTATATTGATTCATAACAAACTAAACAGTAATTAAGGACAAGAAGATCTTGAGAATAAAACTAGAGGCTGTGAGAAGAAAGAAGTGCCTCAGCAAATCACTGAATCCATTTTGGTAAATTTGGTCTTTTTCTTTCTTTGAGTCAGCATGGAAATATCCCACAACAAAATAACATGTTGGCAACAGACATGTTGATAATGTTTCACACATTCCTCATTTATCCATCAACAACACACAGCTTGTTTACTATTAATTGTAAAGCTAAATAGTAGGAAGCCTGAACAGATACTTTTATGGTATGCTTTTCATTCAAGGATACAATAATTGGCAGTCTGCTGGTTTTCCTTGCTTCAAAATTACTTTGTTTAATGTGCTGTACTTTCAGATATCAGCTTCCATGTTCTCTTTTCCTGTTTTTTTTTCCTCCAGAATACTAGTTGGAATATCAGTGTCTCTAGTAATACATTATTTTATACTGCATCTATACTTATGACTTCATATGGATTTTATCATGGTGATTTTTGATTGAAAGATTGAGTTTCAAGTCAGATCATGGTGCTTATATACAGAGGATTTTCAAATACGTATCTTCCCTCTTATTCCCTCTCCCCTCCCCTTCCCGCCTCCCCTCATCACCTGCCCCTGTTTATTTGTTGTTCAATTCCCCCAAAGGTCTAATTTACTTTTCTTCTTTCTCCTAACACAGTTTTCCCCATTGCTATCCTCTCATACCTAGCTGTAGTTTCCTTTCTTTTCTCTGTTCTTCTGATACTCAAAATGTTATTTTCTCTTCTCTTCTCTTACTCTTTGTATTCATTTTTCCCTTGCCCCCTTTCTTGATTTTGAATGATAAAGACACTTTATAACTTCTTTTGCCTGAGGCAAAGCTATTCCTGAATCACTTGGTACAGAGTCTTAGTTCAGGCCCCCCCACACCCAGCCCCTTGGGCTTTTTCTGACACTGTGGTCATCCTGCTGGATTATGAAAGGGAAGCAATTGGCACTCATGGTTGTGTGTTAGACACTGCCAGTTAAGCTGCAGAAGGAATAGAAGATGGCAGTGATAGGGTACATGCTTTGCATATGAAAAGTCCCAGATTAAATCATTGGAATCTTTGAAATACTCAATTTAAAATCTTCAACAGCTGCTTGCAGTCATGGAAGATAGTTCCTAATCACATTCTGTTTGGAATACCTTCCTGAGTTCTCTGTAACACTACAAACTAGACTATTCTGAGGGGCTTCCAGGGCTAGGACTGTGGAACTAAGAACAAGTCGTGGCCAGGCCTCAAAGGAGCACATATGAGCAGCAAATGGCACTCCTGGTTGTCTATTTCGATACCAGGCTTCAGAATCAAATTTCTACATTCAGCTTCAGAAATTCTTCTCAGTTTTAGATATCAACCCCTTGCTTTTCCACCGTGATAGAAAAGGGAAGACATAAATTACAGCCATCTGGTACTGAATAATGAAGTGTTATAAGTTAATAATGAGGAACAAGCTTTTAGAATGTGCAGATCTGTGCAGAGTAGAAAATAGACGTGCAGAACATGCATTGCAGTTGTCTGTCAGGAATAGGTTGCCCCTTATAGGTGCTTAGTAGCTGCTATAATATGTTCAAACCTCCCACTCCTGATTTAGTTTCATCCTAAAGTTCTCTCTTTCTTCATCTTTGTTCATGCTAATCATGAAGGATATGTCGGAAACTGAAAAACCATATAATCAGTATAGAATTATCTCTTCATTGCAATGGATAGTGTGACCTACCTGTTTTGAATGTGCCAATTTTCATGAAAGTAATTCCTTTCTGAGGGAACATGGAAATTTCAAACTGGGACTGATAACGTGATGCTTCAAAGTGTTTCAGCAGTTTGTTACTTCCCGTTGATTATATATTTCTGTAAATAACTTTTTATACTTTTCTATTTTTTCTCCTCTTTTTACTTTTTTGGATTTAGTGAACACATCTGCTACATATAAGAAAGGCATGAAATGGAAAACAATGCAAAGTATTATGAACAGAATGTTTTGCAGAAAAAAATCAAGAAGGCTAGGATTTAGTGACATTATTGTATATATTGTCTGGTATAGTGTTGCATTAATTACCTTAGATGCTGGTTTAATTTTAGATAAAAGATTAACAAAAACTGTCTTTTGGTAATAATTGATATATTCCGTGGTAGCTACTTAGTAATACCACTTTTGAGCAAATACAGTATATGTTTAAATCTGAAGTATGAGATATGATACTACATTAAGTGTTGTAACTCTCTGTACAACAGTGTGGTTTGTTTCTTGTCTGCTCAGTGAGACAAGCGTAGTTTATATATACATTTACATATTTATTATATTTGTGGTCTGACCTTTTTCCAAAAGCTCAAATTGGCCTACACAGCTTTATTTTTATTCCTAGTTTTCATAGAACAGCTGCCCAGTGGAATAGGTTAATTTTAGAGGTAGAGATTAGTCCAGTCACCCAGTGAGTTTTCCTCTCTAAGGTCTTCCTGGCCCTAGTCCAACATCTTAACCACTGTACTTCACTGGCTCATTCTGAATGATTTTGGAATGACATAGTGAAGTTCATGGTCCCCCTTGCTATTAACTAGTAACACTAAAGACAAATTGAAATAAGCATGTTGAAGGAGAACATTACTATAAGAAGTGTTTGGTTTTTTGTTTAAAATAGATGTATGTTGACAGTCATTCCCTGTATTTCCAGGCAGTGTGCGACATTAATATATTTTCATATGCTTAAAAGGTATCTGGGCAAAAGAAGATGTTGAGTAAAATAAATAAATAAGCAAGCAAGCAAGCAAATAGTAATATATTTAGATTTATATTTACTGAGTCACTAGAATTCATAACAATTCCCCTCATGAAATTCGATCAAGTTCCCTTTTGTTCAGTTTCTCATTCTCAGCCTTCAAAATACTGTATTGTTCAAAAAATAGAAACTAATTTGAGAAAATGTCTCAGGCAGGCCCCTCCCTAGTTCACACAAAGATAGAGGGAGTGAAGGGGGAAGCACATTCAGATTTACAAGACACTGTTACTATAGCTGTTACAATGAAAATAGTCCTGACCTATGTGGCGTTAGTTTCTTAGTCTGGTCTACCTTGTATGGCTAATGGGAGCGCTTAAACCCCAAACAAACCTAGGGCTGTTTTGGGTCAACACTGCCCCTTTCTAATGCTGTAGCTGATTGGGTGAGGTGTTTGTCTGACCAAATTAAAGATATAATGTGAACCCAGCCACTTTTTTAGTTGCCATATTGTTTTTCTATTTTTTGCATTAGAATAATATTTCAAGGATTACTGTCAGCTGCATCTGTGGAAAAAAGATATAAATGTTTTTATAAAGTGAATGAGTAGATCTATTTTCATGCAAACATATACCTACTCTTTATCTCTTTTCTGCTGCCCTTTCCTCTCCCTTCTCCCTTTAACTCCTTTTATTCCTCCCTGTGGTCATCCCTCATGCCTTCTCTCTCCCCGCCTCTTTTGTACTCTCACTGCCCATGGAAATTAAGAAAGGAAAGATCAAAACTATACACACTCTGAGGTTCTGCTTCCAATTTCCCCCCAAGCGGTGTGTGAGAGTTGCTGTTAAGTTCACTGGAGAACATTCATTTTAATCATCCATCCAAAAAAAATAGAAGAGAACAGTGTTGACAGGAATCTCTTCTGCTTGTAGCTTAGATCATGTGCACAGTCTAATTGGAGATAGGAAGATCAAGCATTTAAAATTGCAGCCAATATATAGTATATTCAAGTCAATGAACATGAGACTTATGCAAATAGTTGAAAACTGGGTTTGGCCTTGTGGATTTTTCAATGTATTGCTGTTTCTAAAGGTAGAGTTTACTTCAAACGTATTTTGATGCTTCCAGGTTATTCTGGACATTTCCTGTCCTCCAGCTCCTTAAATTCGCTGCTGATGCCAGCAGCCACAGATGATGACAACAATGGGCAACAATGCTTAGGAGCAGAGAGCTTCTTCCACCTAGTGTTGTAAGCACTAGCACATCGTTGTAATAAGCTGTATGTGTGAGAACTGTTGGTTTTTCTGAGGCAGTAGTCAGTATTAAGTGGTCAAGACTACCTGAGGATATGTTGAGAAACATTAGTAGGTTGGTAGTTCCTCATGCATGTCAAGCCTAAATGCCAGTTCTGGTGATAAAATTACCTGCTTTTTGGTCATAGAGGTTTGAAATAAGTTTATTGTTTTTACAGCCTAAGGCTGGAACTGTTCTGAATACATCAACCTTGTGCTTCTTTCTCTTTTATTCCCTGTCAGTATTCAGCATCCAGAATGTATGATAGAATGACATTGCTTTGTGAGCTTCTTCATTCTGACTGACATTCTTGTTGAGCACATTGATGTTAGAAATGGATTTCCCATTTTTAAAATACATAAGAGATAAGCGGAGAAGATTTAAACTAGTTTTTGGTGATGACCAAATGATCATTGGTACAGAGAAGATCCTGCATGTAATCCTACTTAGCAGAGAACAATGTAACTTGAAATGAAAAGTTTAATTTCAGTGTAAGTCCTACATCATTGTTAGTACAAGTTGTGAACAAAGCAAGTTCTCTCATTCCTTAAATCAGCCTTTCTTGACCCTGAAGGAACCCTTGAAATATTTTTCAGGCCTCGGGGAACCCCTGCACATTTAGGCTCAAATATAGACCAGAAGTTACAAGATTATTATATTTGTTTCATGGCTAGTCCTGTATATATGCATTAACAATGTTCTTAAACTAAAAGTAAAGAATGAAACCCACTTCATTAATGTGAAGTTGCCTGAATTTGAAATAATTTTTTAAATAAATGGTGATCTCCCAGAGAACCGAAGCCCTAGTAACCTCTCGTGGAACCCTGGGGCTTCACAGAGGCCTGGTTGAGAAACCCTGCCTTAAATATTAAATGTTATATATATGGAAAGACTCCAGTCTGGGCTGCCACAAGGCCCAGTGCTGTCCCCCATGTGATTTAACATCTATGTGAAAGTACTGAGAGAGGTTATCTGAGAGTTTGGCATGAGAGACTTTTGTGTGTGTGTGTGTGTGTGTGTATTCTGTTAAGTTCTGTCCAATTCTCGGAGACTGCCTGGACATGTCCCTGCAGTTTTCTTGAAAAGGCTTTTCAGAAGTGGTTTGCCACTGCCTCCTTCCTAGGGCTGAGGGGGAATGACTGGCCCAAGGTCCCCTATCTGGCTTTGTGCCTAACGTGGGACTAGAACTCACAGTCTCCCGGTTTCTGGCTTGATGCCTTTAACCACTGCACCAGACTGGCTCTCGTGCACGTAACTCCCAGTTACATATCTCCTACCATAAGTGGGCAGGAAATACTGTGGACATTCTGATCCTGTGAAGTCTGGAGACTATAAAAACCCAAATAAGATTAAATAGGCTTACTTTGAATCCCAGCAAGACAAAGTGGCTGTTTGTCCACAAACTGGCTGTGGCTGTTTCTCTGTTGGACTCTACACTACTCCTGAAGAGTTACATTCTCCCTGAAGGAGCAGGTCCGTGCAAGAACAGCAGTTGGGGTTTGGGGAGCAGGGATTTGCCCAGCTTCTGTTGGTGCAGCAGTTCTGGCTCTTTATAGATCAGGTGGTTTTAAAAAGTCACTCACACCCTTATTTCTTTGAATTTCAATCCATATTGCTCCTCGCTCCTACCTTTTTGGAGAGCAGCACAGTCCAAGGTCTTTAGGCCAGCATTTGGAGACTAAGAACCATGGCGTGGATTGTTTTTAACTCTTATATATGTTTTTGTCATCTTTTGTGTTTTGTATTATATTTATGTTATGATGATAATTTTGTTAGCCACCAGAGGTTTATGGAACTGGCCAGAAAGTAAGTGCTCGTAAGTAAGAAAGAAAATACTGGAAGGTTCCTGTGGGGGGTGTTCATGTGATAATGTAATTCCAGCATTTTTTCTAACAATTATTCTTACTTTTAGTTGATGAAAAATATATTAATTGTTTTAGGAAACGTTAATGCAAGAGGGCAAGCAGTGCAAAACAGGAGTGGAAGACATTTGCATGTCAGATAAAAATTCAAGGAATGAAAACAGCAGCAGTGGAGAGGAAAAAGGCAAAACAAAATTACTCTTGGAACGGCTGAAGGCTCTGGAGGTAAGATAAAAAGAAAACATCTCTCATCCGGGGTCTTGGTTTTTATTGGCACTGAATAGTGGTGCAGTATAAATTTTATCTCTCTCAGTTCACTTAGGTTCTTCTAAAAAGTATTTTTGATCATGATTCATTAGATCAGGATGAATGAAATGTTGCACCTTGGAACTACTGAAGCTATTTTTCTCTAATGTCAAGGATCATGTACCTTAAAAAGAAACTTCATAAATAAATGTAAGTTGTTTCAAGCTGGAGGCTAGCTCAAAGCCATAGAGACTTTAATGCAGAAAACTTAGTCTGTATGATTTAGTTTGAAGTGTTCATTTAGGGCACAAGCCACAAAAGAACTCCCCCAACTTTCCATGCTGAGACAGAGAGTGGGGCCCCAAAATCAGATGTAACCTATAGAATTTCAGTGTAATAAACATCCATTGTTCCTATTGTTGGCTGGATAGTAATAATAGCTCCTAACAGCAAGCCATGGATTCCTCTCTGATAGGAACCGTATTGCTACATAGTAATAGGAGGCATGTGATTTAGGAAGATGGGGATGGTGGGAGGCATCGGCATTTACCTCCAGAACTTCATGATGTAGTTTTGCTGGGCTTCTAGATTCTGTACCCATTAAGTAATGCATACATTTGCTTGTTTATGATGTGAAAAGAAGCTCACATGTTCTGTAACCTTTCTCTCCCCCCACCCCCAATCCCTTGTAATCTGATAATTGTAACAGACATCGGACAAGAGTCTAGTGAAGAATATAAATGTTGTGGAACCAGCTGAAAACAGTGGATATAATGGCCATGGCTCTTTTGGGACATGCTGAGTCCCACACACTGGACTAGTGCCTTTGGAAAGTCTTACATTAGGAACTGTGTAAGATTAGCTCTTTTAGGCCTGGTGGCTGTTTGGGGGTACTATGAGTAGGATAGGTTTTTAGAGTGAGAATTTAATGTTGGGGTAAAATTGTGGAGGGTATGTGCTTTATTATGGGTGGAGAGGGTGTTGTTTTCAAAGCTTGGGTGGATTTATAGGGGGAGAGACAGTTGGCTGAGAACCTCTAGGAAAGGGGAAAAATAGGGGGACCAGAGCAGGCCATTACAGTAGTGGGACGATCAGGCAGGGAATATGTCGCCCTTAGTCAGGTGTAATCACCAGCCAAGGGCAAACAAGGAGATGTTTCAGCAAATCCCCTATTGATTCCCTTTTCCTGCTAATGCCTGGGCAGTCTAATCCTGGATAGTGAGGCTGACCTGGTATGCATGATTGATCCTGACTGGCTGAGCTAGGGCAATTCTTCTACCATGTTTCTGGGTTTAGTAGCAGAAATATGAAATGGGGTGGTGGCCATTGTCACAAAGGGTTTTATTGCCCTTAGCAGGCTTGAGGTGGTACAGATGAAGGGTTCTGAATGTTCCTAGAGCTGTGGGGACCAAGACAGGATGGGGATCCAGGTGGTGTATCATGTGCCCTGCCACCCAACAGTCTCCTTGCCTGAGCTGATCTCAGAAGTGGTATTGAGGGTTCCAAGGCTGTCAGGGATTTCAACATACATATTGACACAGGTCTCTGAGAAGAGTCTCAGGAGTTCATGACTACCATGGGTTTACTTAGGTAATATCTGATCAAACGTCCTGATCAGAACACATACTGGGCCTGGTTTTAAATGCCAGAATTGACTATTTAGGCCTAAACAGGTTATAATAGATGGCCTTGGCCCTTTCCTGCAAGGACAGGGCTGGTATTCAGCCTGAAGTAGCTTTTGGATTCTTTTTCCATTGGCTTAGATTTAAGGACCCCCAACATTTGTCTTGAAATAATTATGGAACATACATGTGTCCATGCTCATATATACTGTAACTCCTCACTATACTGTCCATGAATTTACCACATACAAATTTGAGCATCCAGTGGAAATTTTCTATATATCAGTTTGTCATCTGCAGTTTCCACCATTAGATTGCATGGTGGCACATTTGTTTCTAATGAAAACTGGAGAGGTGCTCGGTTTGATGTCAGTGGAGTTAAGATGGCCCCAAGCATGTTGTTAGAAGTAAGAATGTATTTGAAGAGTTGCATATTGCTAAGAGTTGGAGAACCATGCAGTGTTATCTTTTTGGAGAAGGCCTCCAAGCATGTTGTTTGAAGTGAAGAGGTGAATGTTGCTAAGTGCTCTAAGTCTGTGATGCCCCTGAAAGAAAAATTTAAAGTACACATGCGTTGCATGAAAGTTAAATGATACGATGGTTGGTCAGCTGTTTGTGGCATAAAATGTACAGTCCCTACAAATAAGAAAAAATAACTATAAGAGTGAATATAAAAAGTGAAACTGCATCATTGTCAGAAGAAAATGTTAATGAGCATGAATTTAATGCTGAATGAAGCTAAGAAATATTATGAATATTTTGTGGAAAGGATGAGCCTACCAAGTTTGTGGTCAGTTTGTGACCTAACTTGGTGAGTAAGACAGGTCAGGAGATCTTGATATAACACAGTGTTACATTCTCTAGTTAAGTAGTCTAAAGAATTTCAGTGCTATTGTTGAAGCCATTGGCCACCTTAGGACAAAACATTTCTTCCTAGTCACCTAGCCACAATATTATACTGTACAACTTTAGAAAATGGGTGTGTGCAGTGGTCATGATATCAGTAAAAATACTTAAAAATGGCTTATAATTTCATTCATTATAGACTTATCCAGTGTAACCTTTACTATGTAACAAAGAACAGTTTCAAGAATTTTTAACAGGTTGAATCATGATTTAATCTGTGTCTTAGTTCTAACCTTGCTTTTTTCCATACATTCTTAAGTTTACTAAATGTGAATTCATGAATCTTGGGGCTTTTCAAGTATGTAACCCTTGCAGTTGAAATTATACCACATCTTACTTTATAGCATCAATAGCTACATTCCAAAATGTGAATAAATAGTGTTGTTTACCTTTGTGTTGCTTATTTTTTTATTTTTAATCCATTATTGTAGAAGAGCTAATACTGTATTCTGGTCCTTCCAGTATACTTTCCAATATATTCCCAATGAGCGTTTAGTTAGCTTGCATAGCTTTTACTTTCTTCTTCTTCTTCTTTTTCTTTTTTGGAGAGTTGTTTAAATGAAATCTTAGCTTTGTATCAGTTATTGCCAATTGTTACGAAGAGAGAGGAGGAAAGCTCATTACATTTTTAAGATGCAATCTTGGTTGTGGAAGGTCACCAAATAGGATTTCTTCATTGATTTTAGTTTTGTACTGCAGCTTGCTTTTAAAAAGAAAAAAGAATGTACCAATACTTCCAGAATTAATCTACACAAGCAATCCAAGGAGTAATCCATGGAGAAAAATGAACTACAGGCCAACTTTTATAACTATTCAAAGATAATTAGAATAAAGTACTGCTAATTGTGTGTTGGCTTTATGTTTTATAACCTTACCCTTGTATCTGTGCTTCAGAAATTTACATTTTTATGTCACGCTCGGAAGCCCTGAAGTTTATGAATCAAGAATCATACATTTTACTATTGAATAATCCATGGATTTAAGTCTTTGGCATAAGAATAATTAATCTTTGTATTTCATTAATAGATTGGGTGGGTAGAAGAAACCACCAAAAGGTTGCTTCTTAATCTGCTTAGATATCAAGTCTTACTGTGTTATCAAGAAGTCAGTAAGTAAAAGCATTCACATGTTTTTACACAACTGTAGTAGTTCTTCCTGACAGATCTGTTTCTCCTTCTCTTTTATTCTCTGAAATGGTATAATATAAATAAGAGGATAAAATAATATAATAAGGGAATACAGATTATACAAATTATCTAATTAGTAGAGATGATCAAATAATGACTATAATGTGCTAATGCACATTTTAGATAGTAAAATTTCAATGGCACTATTCTTGCTGCACCAATCTTTTGATAAACTGCATTAAATTAACCCAGTTGGCAGAATCCAGATACACAAATATGTGTTTATATGTCAGCTATGAGTCTCTGAGTTATCCTTTGTATAAAACATTTTTATAGCACTCTTCCTATATCAGATTTTAAGACTATAAAATAAGGAAGTTATCACATAAAATAAGATAAAAATAAATAGGCCCTTCAACCTTCCAAACAGTGGGAACATTTTTATACCACTGGAAGGTGCCTCTTGAATGGCCACAACCCTCCCCCACATTGAAAAAATCAGTTCTCCCTCTAGATGACAATTCATCCATGCTCATTAAGTTAAAATGTTTAAAAAACCCTTAAAGCTACTATGCAGTAGAACTGTAAAGCTACCCTTCAGAATAGATGGAAAGCAGTGAGAGAAATAATGGCAAAGGGTCTCAGTGTCTCCTCCTTAGTGGAGGAGAAGGAGAAAACACAGGAGAGGGAAGGCAGGATAAGGGTGCAGTTACAACTGGTGCAGTGACTCAGCTGATTATCTTGCAGAGTTGAAGTGTGTGAAAACTATCCAACAGCCATGGCTGCTTGGGAACATGCAAGGATGTCCCTGATTTTGGACTGCTTTCTGGAAATCTATTCAAGATTTTTTTTAAATCACATATTATACTAAGCACGAGTCTTTTGTATTGTAAACCTTTTGTTAAAATGGAAACGGGATGTAGTTAAAGATCTTGAGAACTGGAGCCAGAGCAGGGAAGTTTATTTTAATCTATGTGATGTAGTAGAAATAAGCTTGTCCTGGGTTGTGTAGATTGTGACTTGGATCCAAATTAAATTTCTTGTCACTGATGTCACTGACATTATACCTTGGAATAGATAGTTTTTATTCCCCTGGTCAGGTAGTAGAAAAGAAAAGTCAGATGCATCTATTCTTAGTAAAAGTCAAGAATGTATTATTGTACCTCTTATTTAATAGGTATCTAGAGAAGTGACTGTCTTTTGACGTTGAAGTAGATGATAGGAACCCAACATAATATGTAGGACACCAAAAATAACAAAGGTTTTATTCCCCTGAGCAAGTAGCTGAATGGAAGAGACAAGTTTGACTAATTCCCCCACTCATCCTTATCCTTCATTGTCATTCCCCCCTCCCCCATCCCCAATTCTAGAGGGACTTCCAACACTCTAGCAGTTTTTTAGAGGACACAAAAGACTACAGGAGAACACTGATATTGTTAACATAGGCCTAGTAAGGTATTATGCAAACCTGCATTAATATTCTGTGTGTGTGTGAAGTTGAAAATGGGAAAGCAGCAAAATCACCCTGAAGTCTCTGATGTGAGGGTAAAAAATAGATCGTTGTATTTTTTTTCCTCTGGGGAGAAAAAGCTTCTTAAAATAATGGGTTCAAACAAGCAATCAGCAGGATTGGAATTATGCAAGCAGCGTCTTTATCCGCAACATTTCTCAGCTCAATTTGGGAGACTGATGCAGCTGCTTTTAAAAAGAGAGACCTTTCTAGTTCTTAGTTTGATTTTCAAGAAGTGGATCTTCCATTTGTGTCTTAAATATTGAGTGCACAACAAATGAGAATGGTCCAGTTGGTTATACATAGGGCTTCAAGCAATCTGCTTGACATTACAGTACATCAGGAAAAGGAAGCATCTGTTCATTTCCTTTAAGAATCTCTCTCAGGAATAAGTTCTTTAGCTAATATAGTGCATCCTATCAGCTTCCAAATCTCTGGGCAGGAAATGTCCACAGAACATCGTAACATGTTCGGTGAAAGAAGCATCAATACCATCAACTGTATAGTACTGCAGGATGATGTTGCATGGAGGAGGTTTGTAGAACAGCAACATGGATGTGAGTTCATAAGGAACAGTAAGACTGATGCTTGGCCATCTCCAGTCCTTCCTTTTGAAAGTACAGCAGATTATTTGCGATTCTACAACAGGGGGTTAGCATATTTTAGTCGAGACTGCCTTTTTTTGCAAAGTTCTTATGTTAGGATTAAAAATATGTTGTGTTCTATTTAGCTTAGACATGTATATAGTCTTTCCACTAAAAAATAGAATTAATTGGAAAGTTATTTTGGAGTGTAAATGGAAAAAAAGGCATCCTAAAAAGTAGACTCTCCTATGGCTGTCAAGTAAGGTAAAATATCTGGTTTTCAACAGTGGATTTATTCCTAATTAACTATCATCATACTGTTCCTCATACTTTTATTTAACAAACATTTTATTACAATCCAAGACCATATACTGTTCTTCCGTGTTCTATATCTTGAGCACAATTGCCTTTCGAAGTGCTAAATTCCAGTACTTCCACACTGCCATTATGTTAGTTTTATCTTCCCTTTGAGGAAAGGTTTCTTTTTAGCCCAAAAAAGTGTTAAGCAAGGCATACTGACTTGTTACTACTAACAAAAAAGCTGAAATGTATAATAGTCCTTAGAAATAAAAACAATGGAAGATATTCATGCTTTGTCCCTGATTTCTTTGTTTGTGGAATGGAGGTAAAACTGAATAAAACTAATTTCAGCACTTTCTCATTTGCTGTTCTGAGCAATTCAGTCATTTTTCCCTATTTCTGGTTTGATGACTGATTAATACTGTATGTTTGTAATCAAAAGGAGCAGATACTCTCATGTTTTCACTAGCCAGACTTCTGGTTAAATCGTGATCTTTGCAATAATGCAGCTCCCTTGTGCCATGAACATGCATTGGAAATCCTATTTAATTTACTTCTACACTTGTAATGAAAAAAGAAAAAAGAAACCTAAATTGTGCAAAATACGAAGTAATTCCTCTGGGTTTCTGGCCTTTTGAAAGAGATAAAACTTTTAGAAAGTAATCCTTTAGTGACTCTTCCTTGATGTTATCTTTTGACAAAAGGGATTTAGGAAGAATTTAAAACTTTAGATATTACTCCTACGTGCACATTAGTGGTATAATGAAGCTTCTTTTCATATGCACATAATTAGGAATAGAACCACACTTCTCTTCTTTTTCCAGTAGTTATCTAAATAAACGAGTCTGAAAATTCTGATCAATCCAGGTGCTTAGATTTTTTGTATATGTTTTTAAAACAGGTATACTCTATAGATTGCATTTTTTTCCATATTTCCATATAAAATGCTATGATTCTTGCTTGCTGGATTAGTATCCTGATCAAAATTTAGCTCTTTGCCAGATTTTGCTTTTCTCAAAATGTTTTAACACTTTTTTTGGCAAATTAATTAATGAATTTAAATAGGTATTTTGAGAGACATTAATGAATGTTTTGAGAGAATTAGTCACAAAATAATATAGAAATATAGTGACATTATGAATAAAAATAAACAGAAATTATGAACTGGAAATACACTTTCTTCTATCCTTAATTTAAAGATACTGGTACCTGGGCATATGACATTCATATTGTGTGTGCATGTGTGTGTCTAGAAAATACTGACAGTTAAAAAAATAGGATTATTCATAGTTGCCCTTCTACAGTTGGAAAACTGTATTCTTTTCATAGAAGTTGTTCTCTTCCCATAAAGGTCCTTGTAGTAGAAAATAGAATAGCAGGACCTGGTATTACTCCTACACTGTTGTAGAGAATCCTCTCATTCTCTGCAGTAGATTTAGAGGCCATAGAGGCTTTCAGTGGGAAAGGAAATTGGAAAGATTGAAGGAAATTTCCACCCACTCTACTTTGACCAAGATGAGCAATCCATGAGCAGGATTTAATTGCCTATATATCCTTCCTTCTATTGGTGGCAGTTTGGTTCTAGTTTGGCATATGTTAATGCTTATCCATTCAGGAAAGCTCCAATTTATGCTGAATAAAATGGGAATTTGGGCAAGTGTAAACCATAGATGGTCAAGAACTGAAAGAGGAAGAGCCTCTCATTCAGGGGGAAAAATGGGAATTGGAAACCTGAAGATCATTATTTTGTGTTCTAAATATCTTTTTTTTAATGGTGATGAAACTACACCCTTTGTCCAGTTTCCAATGATGATAATAATGTGCAATTTATTTGCAGATTTTTTTATTATATTATTTGTTGCTTCTTAGCCCTGAATCTCAATAGGCAGAACAGGATAAGTCTTGGTCTCTCAGCTTTCACTCAAATCTCAGAACTTTGTGTCAGCTGTGGTTCCTTTACATTTGTAGTGAGTCTTCCAATCTGCAGAAAAAAGCTACCTCCCCTTCTTTCTAATGACTCTCTGACCTGTTTCATAAACTGATCAAGCAGGCATTAATGGATGATTAAATATCTAAATTGCTGAAGGTAATACTGTGATGGTGAAATTCAATCTCCAGAAATCTATATAAAATTATGAGGAACAGATGCTAAAAATGCTAGAACAGGATTTATCTTTTTATCCCATTCAAGATGCTTTGGAAAAGGGTGTGCATGTCAGGCTCCTAGTAGCAGAGCAGAACCAGTGCAGCAAGATTCACATGAAGTTTTCCTAATCACATTTAATGTCAATAAATAGGGGGTTAGAATACAGAATCCTGGAAACTTAATGAGCAAAACCCCCACCATTATTTATGGGTGAAATCATTAAGATGGAGTCTCTGTGAGTTGCTCGATCTTCTTTTTTGCTGCACTCCAAACTGAAGGGCTAGCTTTATTTTTTCTAGGTAAGCTTGATGCTGAAGCATTCATTTGATATTTGTTAGTGACGTTTTGAATTATTCCCATTTTTTCTCAGCCTTGTGCATCCTCCTACCATATAATGTTCACATATTTTATCCTCACCACCCTATCTCTGTGACAGATTGACAGATGCTAAGTGACATATAGTTAAATTGTGAACATTTCAGCTTGAATGGGAAATTGAACTTAGGTACCCTAATTTACTCTGGGTGTTGTATTGGCCTTAGGCTTGACTAATTACTCCAGTCCCAATACAGCCTAAGGTCCTCCCCCTGCAACAGCACACAATATCCTGCCATATGGCTGGTGCACATTTACACTTAGCCAGGTATTCCTTTGTGGCCACCATTTCCTTTAGGATATAGTTTTCTCCTTTCAATTGTCTTTCAGATTCTACTTCTTAGCCACCATCTCTCTTAATTATTTACTAAAATCTACTTTTTCACAGACTTTTCCCCCACATTTTGTCTAGGCAACAATTGGGGCTATGATAGATAAAAGCTTCTAGAAATTCTTTTTGTTTCTCCCCAATTCACAAAACTTAGTCCATTTTGCTTTTTGTCTTATTTCCTATTATTGTGATTTATTCTCTTTCTCTTCCTTCTCTTCTTCATTTTACAATAATTTAAATTTCTGGTTATACTCACAAAGATGTTTGCAGGCCTTCTGCTTGCAAGGATTAATTGTATGTCAAAGTCTTTTCTACATACAGTATATATAAAATTTGAGCTGTAACACAAATGAGATACACAGAGAGAAAAATACGTGATATATCCTATCATGAAGCAAGATTTCATGTGTCTATTTGGCAAAAGTGGCTGCCTATTACTTTACATCATACCAGGTGGATCCACAGGTCAAAAAAGTGCCATAACCATGCAGTCGAAGCCCTGTTCCTATTTTACGTATGTGGCCACCATCTTGATTTTGTTTACCCCCTTCTTGCATACATCCCTGCATCATACTGAAAATATAATAGTATACATTATTCTTGGTCTTGCCAATAGGTACCTAGAGAACTGACTGCCCTTTGACTTTCAACTCATAGGAACTTGGCATAATTTATAGCTTTCAGAAATGGTTTAGTTGCACATTGTTGCCATAGCTGGATTCAAGGAATTTAAATACTGTACCCACTTCAGAGTCATATAATAGTTGCTCTTCCAGTTTGCTGGAGGAAGAAAAGGCATTGCTTTGATACACTTACTATCACAGAATAGGATAAAAGTACTCATAGTCAAGCAACCAAAAACTGTACTATGGCTTTCCTAGACAAGATTACAAACCTGTAGAAACAGAACAAATGTATAATCTTAAATGTTACAGATTGAAGGCCGAATTTAATGTGTGAAAAGTCACATTTGGATAAATTGGAATTTTAAAAAAAACGGTTTCTGAACTACTGCTGATGTATTTTTTTCCTAGAAAAGCCATCTCCAAACACCTTTTCTGATATTCTGACATAATAGCCTTTTGTCCACTTTGCAAACCATTATTGTATAATATGATTTGCTATTTGTAAAGAGCTGTACAAGACCTCCTGTCTTCATGATTTTCATCAAACGCCCAACTGAAATATCTATTGATTTACTCAGAGAAAGTAGCTATTTGGTGGCCTGTGCCAAAACGAGGCATACTATATATAATGGAGATTACTTTTCATAAATGAACCAACATGTTAAAGAAAGTTTGTTTTCATCTTAATCCTTCCAATGGTCATTTAAAAGAAATTGATTTTTAAAGGAAACATTTTCCAGTACATTATGTAAATGGAAAGAGATAGCTATTTGTTGCTTTTCTGTATTCAAAAGATAACCTCTTCTTTTCTATAATAAATTCATAAATATCAGGTTTCTGCTGGTTTCAGGAAACACAGTGCTTTTAATATGTACAGCATCTAGTTAAGGCTCAAGGTATAATTGTACGGTTGGTTTGCTTTATCTCAAATAAACCTATAGCAGTTGTCCACTTCCAGTTAATCGGATGCATAGAAACCTTGTCCTACCTGCTCTGTTGACTGCTCACATGATTAGAATTTTTAACTGCTCAGTTGCCTGAGGTCAACCTACTTGATACCAATTATCTTATCCTTGAGTTTTTAATCCTTTTTTTCCCAGATAGATTTTTTTTTTTTTAGCAATGGGATTCAAGTATTTCTGTTTGGAGAAATACTCCTTGCTGTAATGAGACTGTAGTCACTGATCCCCTGTTTCCACTGTTTCCGTATCTTGATAATTAGTTGGTACTTGTAACAGCACTCATAGTTCAGTTTCCAAAAAATAAAAATGTTCTTTTTTTTTCCTTTTGTAACACCAATTATCTTTCCTTGCCACATTTTAAACAGGTTGTTTGAACAGATGGGAAAATTCAAATCTAAAGTAAAATAAAACAAAAAAAACTGAGATTATTTGTTTGATGATATATTTGTTTATTAGATTTACATTTCATTTTTCCTCCAAAAATTCAGCATTGATATCATTCCCTCTTCCAATTTCACAAACAACAATAACCCTGTGAAGTGAGTTGGGCTGAAAGAGAGTAAGTGGCTCAAAGTCACCCAATTAGCTTTCGTGGCTGGTGGTGGACTTGCTCCTTGATCTTTTTAATCTGAATACAACACCTATATATTACTGTATGCAGATGATGCTGTGTTGTTGGCTGAGAACCTGAATGATTTGCAGCAAATGTTAGCTAGATTGTATAATGCAACAAAATGTATTGATATGAATATTCGTATATCAAAAATAAACAGTGTTGATAGGGAAAATGGAGTGAATAATTGATAGTTATAGATAAACAACAATAAATTAGAGCAACTAGACATATTATTGTACCTTGATAGAATATAACATAATACTGTTGAACACAGTAGGAATGGGTGTGGTTAAGGTGCTGGGCTAGAAACCAGGAGTCTGTGAGTTCTAGTCCCTCCTTGGGCATGAAAGCCGGCTGGGTGACCTTTGGCCAGTCACCCTCTCTCAGCCCAACTCACTTCACAGGGTTGTTGTTGTGGGGAAAATAGGAGGAAGGAGTAGTAAGTATGTTCGCCGCCTTGAGTTATTTATAAAAATAATAAAGATGGGATAAAAATTAAATGAATACATTTTTAAATTTTTAAAAATGAATAGGGGATACAAAACTGAGTGGCCAGAAGAATACTTTCTGGTAGTTTGGTCATAAAGAGATTGAACCAGGATTGAATCAAAAACACACAGATAAGGAGAAGTGAATTGGTCAAGAGGAAGGGGAAGACGTAGAAAGTCATGTTGGGATAGAATCTGAAATCCTCAAAAAGAGGTGGGGATTTTAGAAAACAAAAAGCAATGCACAAAGTGGTATATGGACATAGTAGAAGCAAGGATAGGAATGTTAACCCTCATATAAGCTAACAGTAAGATAAATAGGGGTATCATATCTGGGCTGCCATAATCTGGAAGACACTAGAGCTAGAGGTCTCTGTATCTCCTTGCTATCGTCCTAGTGATTACCTGGATTTTTGAAGTCCTGATATGGTAACCCTAAAGATAAGCCAACTCTCTTGAAAACTTCTGCAGTCTATACTTTTCCCTCAAAAGCAGCCCTAAACAGTAGTTGTGATGTCTCCATAGAATGCAATCCATATTTTAGTGATAGAACTGTAAAATCCCAATCTGAGATTTCTATTTTCCTTATTTTAGAAACTAAGAATACCCCAAGAGAGTTTTTTTATGTTGGTCTTGACATACAGACAGGTTTATTTGGGAAATCCATAAAGGGCTTTTTAATTTAGTTCAGACTATTAGGACTATCCCTAGTTTTCAGTCTGTTGTCAGTATTCTGAACTTTATGAGAAATCTTTGCTGGAACGGGAGGAATCAGATTTGAAATTTATCAGGGGCTGAATCAGGGTAGCTAGGCTATCTGTGACTTGCAGTGTTATCTGTCTCAATAGCCTTTAAATATTCACATTAACAAAATGGGGAAAAAGCATAGCATCATGAAGGCTTTTTTTTAAAGATATAATTTAAATGCTAATGCAGTCAGTGTTTTGTTTTGTTTAAGAAAAAAGATGTGTTGGTTCTAGACCTGAGTTAAGACTATTCCACAAAGCCAGGAAATTGGAAGTTAAGGCTGGTGCTTTAACAGATGTGCCCCACAGTCACGTGGATGCTACACGATCTCAGGCAGAAGATCCATGTGTTTCATAACTCGATACAAACCCAGAACAGTAGTAGTAACTTTGATGGTATCCTGTAGTCATCCTGCCATCTTGTCTTGAATGTAAAAAACCAAGGAAAAATATAAGGTGTGTGGAGGAAGGTAAATTGCAAGCCATCATAAGTTACATTACCAAAGATTATTACTAGTTATAAGGCATGTCTTTTAAGCATGAGCTGTAGCTTCCTTGTTTTATTGTGCTTGAGTCAACAACAGGAGATATCCTTAACTTTAATCTAAGCAAAGGGTATAAAGTTGGGCACCGACCAAGGCAAGGTGGCTCTGCTAGACACCAACAGATGCAGAGGGGAGAAAGGAGAGGAGGAGTTAGCTTAGAAGCAATAGGAAGGAAAAGGAGAAAAAAGGGGAAATGCTTAGCCTAAGAAGCAGCCTAAAGTGATAAAGGAGTCAGACTTTTCAAGAGAGACAGATTATTCAAGAGTATGGGAGATAACAAGCAAAGGTATAGAGTAAGAAGGGGGGGGGTTGCATAACTCAGCCAATGTGGAATGTGAGGAGCATCCAACACATGTCTGGTGAGAGAGGACTGTGGTTGGCAGAGCTCAAGAGAGAGAGAAACACATGGGATTCAGATGAACCAGCAAGGAGGTATGAGAAAAATAAGTTTTCAGATGAATGGTCCTTTTAAAACCAAATTGAAACATAAAGAAATGTGGCAACGATCTTGAAAGCTATCTCATGCCAGCTTCTGCAGCTTTTGCTAACTTTTATCAGGATATTCCCATAGCAGCCCATGAATCTCTATGTTCAAGAAGTTTGCTCCCTCCCTTCTTCCCGCTAAGACAAGGACTTTCTTCGGAGCAGATAAGTAGGGCAGAAAGTAACTTGAGATATATTGGTTATGAATATGTATGTACAGTATGCCTGCATCATCATATGAATATGTATGCTTACATCATTTTCTTTTCTGTAATGTATAAATATCAGTGCATTTCTTTTGTCTGCAGGGAAGGTACCCACCATCTTGGTGAGAACCCCTCCAGTGTGCACTGTATCAGTAAACACTGCAGTTCAGCCTTGATTATTTGCTTTGCATCCTGTGTTTGATTCCACAGAGGAAATTCAAGAAAGACCAATTTATTGTAAACCACCCAGAGTTGCTCTTTGAGGGAGATGGACGGTGATGAAATTTGAAATATAAATAAATAAACTCTGGGTTGATTTGTTCAATGATCCATCAGTTTGTTTTCTTGGCTGACCATGGTATTCTCAGGAGTCTTCTCCAATACCAAAATACATCTTTTTTTTGCTTTATCACTGAGACTCTTCTTGCAATGTTATAGCACAAAAATAAAGTCCAATTGCAGGCTTACAGTAGAGGAGGGAATCACCAGAGTAGGTGGATGTTCTTTGCGTTTTGGGAATTGTATGGGATCTTAAGGTACCTTCCCAAATTTCAAAAAATGGGAGTGGTCTTGCCTCCTTGAAAAGTTTTGGGGCCACATCCAGCTTCATAAATGCCCAATTTCAAATTATTAGCACAGATGGTCTTTCTGTAACCAATAACATTTTGAAGCTTTATAAGAATAAATATGTTATTTGTGACTCAAATGAACTAAATGGGCAATACTGTACGCAGTTAACAAGCATACTTCAGAAATGTTAGATATTTATATTATTGTTCAATTTACAACTTCACACCAATCCATAAGGAACTAACTTCAAAAGTCAGATTAAAATGCTTTTAGCTAACAAGAAGATGTATAATGAACCTGCTATTAATATCCTAGTCCCCCATACTCTTTGCAAATATTTCTGTCATGCTGCTCTGGGATTTTCACATCAATGGGGAGACTTTAACCCTGTGCAGATGTTATTAAAATAGGGTAATTTTGTGCAAAAACTTTGGGGATTAACTCTTTGTTAATCCTTCCAACAGATAGTCAAACACGCAGCCTGAAGAAACCCCTCCCTCCCTCCCAAACAACAGTTGTGTTCTAGATTTCTGCAGATCATCTGAATTCCATCATGTCTGTTTGTAAAGCCATGACAGTGGGAAGGAGGAACACTTTCCTTGCCCATCAAAATTGCTACAGAGATGCCCATTTTTAGGAAAAATGGAAGTATGCCTTAAAATTAATTCTGCTATAATTAAAGACATTGTCCCACATGAAAAAAAAATGTTTTCATAGGACTTTCAGTTTTTAAACTGGTCATACCTTTGAGTGTGTGCCCATGCACATGCACATATTTAGATAGGCTGAAACCTGAATTACGGTTACAGTGCAGTCCCTGGAGAGTTGGAGTCTGACTGTAAGTATATAGTCTCAAATCCTACCTAGTACAATTGATTAAACAAGTCAGCCATATTTTTTCCTTCACCTTCACTCCATTTTGAATAAGCATGTTATTAACATACTCAGTGATCAATGTACCTAGAGAAGATTAGAATTATTTTTATTAATTTAATTATTAATTAATGTATAGACTCTTGTTTCATTGCAAAAAAAAATTAAGGGAGTAGCTGTCTTCTTACAGTTTCTTAAGTATAACAATGAAGAATGACCTGGTAATCCTTCCAGTTCAGCTCAAACCTGAGTTCTACTACAAGTATCTCAGACAGGTTTAATGTATGTTCCTATCTAATTACATTCCTGGTAGGGGAACAAAGTATTATTGGTAACTGCATGCAAATAGGTTTTGGATGCTTCTTAGAGAGGAAAGAGTAGACACGCAACAAATAAAATTGTGAAAAAATACTGCAAAGAGAACAGTAAACTGCTGCATTGTATCTGGTTACCTGGAGATGTATCAAGGAGGGCCTTAAGCCCTTTGATGAAGGAGCTTTTTGCTATTATCAGGCCACTATTTCAACTCAGTGAATGGTCCACTATTGCAATTTGTCATCTGTCATGCTGAGTCAGGTCCAATGTAAATATCAATAGCAGGAACTTTAGAAAAATAATGCTAGATATTCAAAAGAGCCCTGGAATAAACACTGTTATATACAGATTAAGAAGCAAATTAATGATTTCTACTGGGGACGCGGTGGCGCTGCAGGTTAAACCGCTGAGCTGCCGATCGGAAGGTTGGCGGTTCGAAACCGCGCGGCGGGGTGAGCTCCCGTTGCTAGTCCCAGCTCCTGCTCACCTAGCAGTTCGAAAACGTGCAGATGTGAGTAGATCAATAGGTACCGCTTCGGCGGGAAGGTAACGGCGTTCCGTGTCGTCATGCTGGCCACATGACCCGGAAGTGTCTACGGACAACGCCGGCTCTAAGGCTTAGAAACGGAGATGAGCACCGCCCCCTAGAGTCGGACTCGACTGGACTTTACGTCAAGGGAAACCTTTACCTTTACCCTTACTGAGATGACATTATTACTTTTTGAGCATCACTACAGATAAGAGCAGAATAATTCTACATCCACTAATTTGTTTATATAGAACACTTATCTATACACTTGTCTCTGTCCCACTGAACTGATCTTCAGGTTTGCATTAAAGTTAATCCACTTCCAAAATATATAGCAATCTATCCCAAAGCTGATCCTTAATGCCAGTATCGAAAGCAAAACTAGTATCCTTAAGCCCACTAAATTTAGAATTAAATAACTGTCATTCATCTTAATGCAGAGTAAAGAACTATTATATAATTGATGTGATTTTAAGCATAATACAATCACATTTATTTCAAACTTCTGTTGTTTAAATATATGTTATAGATTCCCTAGAGACAAGTTGACCCGTGGTGACATGGTGGACATGCCTTGTTTTCTTAGCAATCATGTTGAAATGGTTTGTCACTGCCTTGTTCTGGGGTGGTTTTCAAGCTCCACTGTAGCCTATGGCCCTGATATTCCCCAGTGACCTCCCATCCAAATATTAACCAGCCCTGACCCTGCGTAGCTTCTAAGCCTAGGCATGATTGTTCAGGTCCTGCAACCTCTTCAAGCATAGAATAAGCATGTCATTGTACAGTATACCTGAATACTTTATTACAAAGCGTTATTACATTGCTTTTTTAAAAAAAAAAACACATGGTTTTAGTGAAGGCCTACTGGAATAAGTTGCTTTGATTTATTTATATCTCTTTGGCTATTGGCTGCCTTCAGTATTTTTTAACACTGCTATTGTGTGTTTTAATTGTATTAAATCAGTAAAAGCATAGTGTCCTTTTTAAAACAAACAAACAAACAAAAAACTTGTCTGGGTTGACCACAATGGAAATGACAGTCAGTTGAGAGAAAAGCACAAAAACAGCAGAAGAGACAGTATCATTCACAGCTGGATGTAACTGTGTAAAAGCTGGACTTTTTGCTAGAGAATTCTTTTCTTGCCTCAGTATTTTCAGAGCTTTGCAAACAATAGACTGGCTCTCAGGACCTCCTTTACATCCTTTTTCCTTGATGTAGCTGACCAAGGCTTTTGAATGTCATTCCGTTGGGTCTGTACAGGATAGAGGAGATAAAACTGTCAAGCACAATGGTTGGGTGTCAGGAGTTCTTAATAGTCTAGACAATGGACCCCAGATAAGTTCAGACCATGGGGAGTGTCAGCCAATTACCTTCATCTTTTCAGATATCTGAACTCTTTCCTAGCATAAATGCTGGGCATATCCACAAGTGAATGGATGAGTAAAGTTGAGGAGTAAAGATATGATTTTTTTAATCAACTGGTTTCATGAAGTGCTTGCCAGATTTTTGAAAATCACCCATTCGAAATACTTGTGAGGCTATTGTATGGAAGAGAAACTCCTTTCACTTTTTTTTTTTAACGAAGGAAAGAAAAAGTTTGACAAAATGCTCTGAGTGGCATTAGGGCCCTTGCTTTCACCTTGGTGATGAGATGGACAAGGACTGGGTCTGTGCTAGCATGTCCCTGGTAGTCCTCCATGGCCTCCTCCTATGCTTCAGTGCAGTCTTAAGGGGTGTGGGGGATGCTTCTCCTGTGGAGTTTTCAGATCAGCATGCAAGGGCAGTCAGGGAAGCTGCACTCTGATGGAGAAGGCATATTTGGGGGGAAAAACTGCATTAACAGAACCTTCTACCATCTCATCACAGTTAAAAGGTGATATTCAAAAGCACTACCGAAAGAAATTCTGAGAGGGAGGTAAAAAAAAAAAAAGCCTCTTTCTTAGAAAAAAATATTTTTTAAGGACATTCTAGGACAGATTTCGGCCCAGCATTTAGTACTGCCAGTAACATGATTAGTCTTTCAGTGCCAGGAACAAGATATCTATTCTGCCTGGCTTTTAAATCCATTGTTCTACAACTTGGGATGTTTTCTTTTGATTCTTTTATTTTTACCTCCTTTGTAAAATACTTTGTCACCTTCACAGTATGCCTTTCAGGATAATGGTTATTGCAGTTTGACAAGGTGGAGAGCTTGAAACACTTCCAAAATGCTCAAAACGTCCCGTTTCATGAGCTGGGGAGAGGGATGCATTCCAAGTTTGAAACAGGTCACTGTTTCAATTTAAAGTGGTCTAGATTCAATAGACACGGCTTCAGAGTGTAAGTTTTTGGGGAAAGATCTATAGCTGTCCCACGGATTCAACTCCCCCTCCCCTTTTACAGTGTTACAGGAAATGAAGATACATTGACACCATTCTTAACTGGTTTTCAAAAGTGACAAATTGCCAGCTGCTGATTTCAGTCAATTTTTCTTTAACATTTTAAAAAAGATAAAATAATTTAAAAGCTACCAACCTATCTCAGCAAAGTATAAATATCCCTCCCATTCAAAAGTGGTTTCCCCCCCCCCTTTTTTTTTTAACAAAACACAAATATTAGTCCCTTAACTTTTATGGCACGTGATTGTTGGATTTGAATGATTGGGCAGTGATTGTACATGAGCATTTGTATTGCTGAAGAAAGAACAAGTTCTGAGGTGGAAGCATTGCTGGATGAATCCCTTTTTCCAAATTAAGAGTAGGCTTAGTAACCAGCTGAACAAATAACAAATAGTCCTGAGATTTCTAATTGACTCTGTAGTTAAAATTCAAATAAGCTTTATGTCTCTAAATGTTTTGTTGGTTGCCCAGAGGATCATTTAATTTACTAGAGTACTTAGAATTATCTAACTTGCCTCTTTCACATATGGGTTTTTGAAAATGGTGAAGCATTAATGTGTTTTTGATGTAAATTTTATTTCTTAGTCCATTTTAGAATGTGTACAAGAGAAGGTACATTTGACAACCATATTTAATCTAGATTCTGATTTGGATTCAGAATTACCTTGCAGTCCTATTTATACTTTCCTGGGAATAAACTCCGTGAGGTTTAATGGAACTTGCATCTGTATAGATCATTCTTGATGGGATACTGATGGAACTATTCCTGTCAGAGGAAGCAATTCATCCCTCACCTTTGCAACTCCTCTTACATCCTCAGAATCTGTTCCAGAGGTTGAGAAACCCAATCAAGTAGATTTTGGGAATTTGTATTCCTTCAGGGAAAAGGCAGTTGGAGAAAGACACTTGCTGTACCTTTCAGAATGCTTTCTAATAATTTATCATAATATAAATAATTTCAGATTATTATAGTGGACTATTATAAACTAGACGTTCAGATTTGCAATAATCTATTTCATCTTTCCTGCTCTGGAACTCTTATTTCTCCCAAACATTGTATATGGAATATAAACATGAGATATTAATCATATTGTCACATATTGTGTCTTAGTACTCCACCCTTTTGGGATATTAGACTGATGTATCTATCATCTTCCTCAGAGATCCATAAGTGTCATCCAGTCTTTCTGGTTTAAATGTATACATTTTCCCTATAATTTGGCTTTTAGCCCACATAACAGGTAGTCCTCATTTAATGACCACGGTTGGGACTGAAATTTCAGTCTCTAAGCAAACCAACCCAATTTTACTACCTTTTTTCTGGCGTTTGTTAAGCAAGTCACACGGTTCCCCATTTGTTTTGTTGCCGGAAGCCAGCTGGGAAGGTCGAAAATGGTGGTCATACGACTGCGGGATGCTGTGACAGTTGTAAATGTGAGGACTGGTCATAATCAGGGTTTTTTAGTGCTGTTGTAAGTCCGAACTGTTGCTAAACAAATGGTTGTTAAGCGAGGACTACCTGTATGCAATTGAATCTTGCCACCTAGAAGGATTTATGACGGTATGAGTCTCAAAGAGTTCATTCTTTGAACTGTTGCCATCCAAGAACATGAACTATCTCCTGTATATTGACAGAGTGCTCAAGCCAGAGTTCTTATTTCTGGCTATAAGCACAAATTAGAGCAATTAATTTTTCCCTGGGAAGGCATTCATTTTGTTTAATTATCAGCAGAAATTATTCTTCCCATTAATGTCTTCATATGTTTCTTTGTTATCTACAGTCAACCATTCCATTAATCCTACATTTTTTTCTCCATTTCTTTCCTTTAGTCATTATTATGAATTAAGCTTTTACTTTTTTCCTGTCACTTTATACTAGTTCTTGAAAAATAAAATGTTGGATGAAGAGCTTTTTTCTTTCCAAATTACAAGATAAAAAATAATAATTTAAATGAATATATTGGGTTATCTAAAAAACTGAGAATAAATTAAGGTCAAAATGGGAAGGGCATTTATTCTGAATCTCCTCCATGGCCTAGTTCCCACTCAGGGGGAATACCATAACCAGACTGTACAATTTTGATCTTCTAATTTCCTATCAAAATTTAGCTTTGTGCCTGATGAAACCTTTTCAGTCTTAATTCAAACTTCTAGAGCCTTTTCCTCTAAGTCCTGATTATTATATACCCAATTAATTAGTGCACTTAGGACTTAAAATCTTGAGAAACTAGGGTTTTTCATTATTTACTTCGGAGTTGAATTTTCTGTACTGAACTTCAGAATAATTCACCCTCCTTGAAACAATCCTCAAATAATGTTGTCCAGCTATTTCCAGCAGTTAGAAGTTACAGTGTTGTACTTACACCCAAGAGTCCCTGGATTTGACTCTCCAAAGGCCCTTAACTATAAGACTTAGCCTAATAAGTTGATGGGTTGTTATGAAGATAAATTGATGAGAAATCTGTAGCTCTGAAATAAAGTCTGAAACAAATGGATGCACAGTTTTTAAAATCATCTTTAGGGCTATGAAGCAATGGCTAAAAGTTGACAAGTGCCTCTGTAATTTCTTAACTAAATTTTGGTTATAGGCAATCTTTTGTTAGCAGAACCTTTACTCTAATGCCCTGGATCTCTGCTGTGTTTGTCAGCAAGATACTGCTTGACCAATTGTTCCTTTCACAAAAGAATCTTCTTACCCACCTGGAAGGCTACACTACTATGAAAGCTAATACACAAAATTTCCATCCAAACTGCCATATAGCTATTTCCCTGTTGTTATTACCTGTATTGAATTTTCCAGGAAAAGTACGAACATGACAAAACCATTTGAGATCAAAAGAGATGCAGTTCAATCAATAAGATGAAAGGGCGAGGGGGGGTGGAGAAGGACCTTTTCATAGCAGACCGAGAATAATGTTTTTCTTACTCAGCTATTTCTTTGAAATGTATATTGCTCACCTCTATTGTCATGTTTCAAGGTATAGGTTTAGCTTTTTATCTCTGATCATAGTTTTCCCCCAACTATTTCAAGATTAATAAAAACAAGAAAAGCAAGAAGTTATGGTTGTATTCATTCAAACCATATCCTAAACACCTTAATATGTACAGTATGTAAGAGCTACATGAGACTTAAGTCAGTAAAAGGGAGACCCAAACCATGTCAGCTTCATGTACTTAGAAGCCTCCCTCCAAGTTCCTTTCAGATCTTCCCACTCAACAGATAAAAATCAGGGACTGAAGCAATGGGATTATGTACAGATGTTGAAAATGTGGGGTAACACATCCACGCTTCCTACACAAAATTTTCCCCCATCTGCAGCTGAATGGCTGTGCAGATCTCTAGCCACTAGAACAAAGGGATATAGAAAGCAGTCATGTGTGAAGTCCATAAGGCACAACTCTATAGTCATTACTAACAGTTTAGTTGTGAACTGGTGACTCCTCATTGGCATAGTTTTTGTTATGATGATGTGATGTGATGTGATGTTGTTATGTGACAATAGAAAATGGGCTTCTTCTCACTGGAATACACAGAAACCCATACATGTTTCTGTGTTTTATTCTACTCTTAAATAGTCATTCCTCAACTTCATACAACATAGCTGCTGTTCACTTTAAGGCTGAGGATGCTAGAATGTACAGTTTGAAACTTTACAGCAGTTCAGATTTCAGACAAATCTTTCCCTTCCCAGCCTGGAACCTCTGAATGTATTATATGTGCTCTGCCACTGAGTTATAACTGTTCTTCTGCCTAAGGTGAAGCATATATGTTTCCAGAAACCCCAAATTACTACTTCCTGTTCCACTCTTTTATATAAGAATAGCATTTTTCTGTATATCTTTCCGTGTCATATACTCTTGACCAAAGATCAATAAACTCCTTCTGTTTGGTATGGTTGGCCTCTTTCAGCAGGAGCCCAGCTCCAGGAGGGCCATTCATGGATCAGTGATGGAGGAAGGGGATACCAGCTTAGCCAGCCATCAGCTGAATCAACCCTGGCAGTCAGTGGGGTGATGTTGCAGCCAGATTGGCCCCACATCACTATTTCTTTTCAATAATAACCCCTCACTTCAAACAAACATTGAAAAAACTAAAGGGATGTGTTTTGCTAAATGACCAAAAAAGCTGCCCTGGTCTTTGGATGGTCATCACATTGAGCAAGTAGACTGTTTCAAATATCTGGGCTATGTACTTCGGTCCTCTGGCAAACAAAATACACATACTGTTTTCTCTGTTTCAAACGCCCTGAGATCTACTTAATGATCGTACCTTTTTTCATGTCAGAGGAACAGGCTTCATCCCAGCAACGTTAAAATTAATTCAGGCTAGATACTGTTTACAGGTTCTTTATGGGGCTGAATTAAACCCTGGTGTCCATCTCGAGAAATTAGATGGACTTTTTAAGGGAAATTATTTCAGGTGCCCCTCTGCATATCATATACATCATCATATCATATCATATATCATATATCTCATTAAAAAAGATGAATTAATTGAAATTAAGACCAGAACATGGAAAAATGTCTTTAGGTACTGGCTAAACCTAACATTTGGAATGCAGGGATTGGCTCCACTTATATTCAAGGATAATTTTTACTCCCCCTGGAGAAAGAAAATGGAAAGTAAAATGCACTATTATGGCATATCCCCACCAGCTCCATTGACACTGAGAGAGAGATCACCCATGCTAACGCTTAAAAAAAAAAGGATCCATGATGTAGTAACACAGAGAATAGCAAATTACCCCCAAGGACAGAATTAGGAAATCAAATGAACTCCTCTGAGCCAGTGAGATATCTAGATCTTGTAACAATTGCCAAATATTGAAGGGCTTTCTCATTGCTTAAGCTGAATATTTTTCCTTCAGCAGTTCTTGAAGGCAGATGCAGGAAGGTCCCCCCACAGAAAGATACTGCTCATGTGGCTCAGGGGTCACTGAATCTTTGACCCACACCTTTTATATTGCTACTTCTATAGAGATCTTAGGAGTTCTTTATTGGAAACCTTACTAAAGTTATTCCCTGGCCATCCAGATAAATTCTATGTTTAACATCTCCTATTAGATAAAGATTTCCCGAAAACTTACATGGTTGCTATATTTGCATTACTAGTCTTCAAAACACAGGGCCATTAGTTAAGACACAAGTTAAGGAAAGATAAACAACATGACAGTATCACAACTTTTCCTCTTATTTTGCTTTCCTCTAAATTATGTAAGATCTGATCTATTAAGTAAATTAAATGAAGGTTAAATCCATATATCGGTATTACTTCTTAACATCCTTTTTCTCTTTAATGTATTAGACTATGAACAACAACAATCTTACTTTAGAAGTGGATTATTAGTATATATATACTAATATCTATATATGGTCCCAACATTCATATAATTAATTTTAATACCATAGTTTTTCATTTGGATTTCAGTATTATTTTTTCTCATTTCTCATTTTAAACCTTTTCAATTTGATACAAGATTATAATAAAAAATTGAATTTAACTGAATCCAAATGAAAGTATTCAGTAAGGTGATGCCATTCCCCTGTGACGTCAAGCAATTTATGTCTGCTACCCAAATATTTATTTCCAAATTTTGGCAAGATGGAAACAATTCTTGACTTCTGACATTTCTTCTCACCTCCATTTTAAGCATGAATATATTTCTTTTCATTGCAAGGAATAGTAAGCAAAAGGATTTCATAGAATTAGATATTTATCTATTGCTGGAAATTCTGGTATTAATGAGTATATTTTGCAAAATGATTGGTCACAACTTGGAGTCAAATTTGATCATTCTTTATCAATAGGTAACAAGACTTGAAGAGTGGTGTAGTTTGCCGTTTAAAAGCAAGGAAATCATGTTAATTTTGTATATCTTTATTAAGGATGGCAAGATACTCGGAAAGTTTTTAAAATATTCTGGGAATGTGTTTGGGGATTTGAATGATGGATCTCATTGGAACACTTTGTAGCATGAAATTCCTTTAAAATCAAGGGGGAGGAGTCAAAATGGGAACTAATTAGCAGCTCCTGACTTGCGACTGGCGTTCACTATCAGGAAGATAATCCAGAGCTAGTATTGCAGTCCATTAAACTTTTATGATTATGAACTGTAAGTTTTGTAGATTGTGTTGGTAGAGTTATAAACAGATGTATACATATTACCATTTCTGATAAAAATGCCTAATAGGTCAGTCCTTTCAGTTGAAAAGTTTTTAAAGAAACTTCAGTGTTTTGCAAAAAATTCTGCTGCTGTCCATATTTCTTAAGGCATATAAATTGATGCAATGTTAGAAATGGATTAAATTTCTGTTACTTGTGACCAGGTTGGTTACACAATCCACTAGAAAATAAAATATAACTTTTATTGTATAAATGGTGCTTAAAAGCCTGGAAGATTGTTCTGGCTTAAAAATTAATATTACCAGCAACAATGACAATCTCACTTTCTGCAAATGATGTTCTGAAGAGAAATATGTATTTGTATTTCTTTCTCTTTTTTTCCAGATCATGTGTATGTGTTTTATTTTCTCTTTTCTCCCTTTTCATTAATTTTGGTTTTATCTGTGGTTCATTTTTCTTTACTGTTTTCTTAAAGGTAAGCAAAATAGCAGTTTGTTAATGCTATTAACAAAACAGCAGTTCTTTCTTGGTACACATTTTCTGACTGCAGTTACTTGATCAATATAGTTCTTTCTTCTTTTACTCGTGTTCCTATCTTCATGGAACTTGAATAATAACAATTCATAACAGAGTATATGAATTATAATAGAAAAATAATGTACTAATTTTATCCTATTAGAAGTATTAGCCCTAGTATATAGATTATCCTTTTCACTGACAAATAGCATATAAATATTGCTGTGAAAATACTATCTGTTTTGAAGTACTTTACCCTGCTTAATTCCTTTTGAAGGAAGATTGCTCTTCATTCTCTAAGTATCAGTAGAAACAATACTATAATTAGTTGTAGATATACATGATGCTTTACAGCACTCCACCCATTCTTTTATTCTTCATCTGTTGTGTGTATTTTCTCCTCCAGCCAATTTTCACATTACTTGTGAAAATCTAGGGGACATAATCTGTCTAATTTGCTTGTGGTTAATGCCAATGGTCATAATCTATTGTGTGACTAATTTTCCATTCTACGGAGGCAATTACTGAGTCAACTAAGCCTGTTTTGGAATCTAAAGCTCACGTGAGCAGGATTGCAATCACTAGACCTAACCATGGCTGACACCCAGGCAGAAACATGAGTGATTGAAAGGCCTTTTTCACAGGTATAGCTGTACTTAACAAAAAGATATAGATGACCAGATGTCCCAAACATTAGATCCTGACTGGATCCAAAGCCTTTCCATACACCACCTTTCACAAATACCTTTGTCAACATGCTGATGTCAAGAGAGGAGTGGGATAGTGAATAATGGTAGCTGGAATGTTCCTATTTCCACTTCACATTTTGAATGAAGTTATAAACCCTAATTTTTGCATAAAGCTACAGGATTTATCTTTGTCCTGACTTTTTTTCTCCTTGGAAAACCAAATGTCCAAGCTACTTTGTAGCACTGCTTGACAATTTTTGAGGCTTTCAAACTATTTCTTTTGTTTTTTAATAAGAATGTTATTACGTGTGAAACAAAGATAAAAACTACAAAAACCCAAAAAGATCTACAAAAAAAACTAAAAAAGTGGGAAACAAGAATAAAAATTTTAAAGATTACATAAGAAGTGACTTCCAACTTTCAACAACAAGAATATACAGCAATTTCCATAATCCTCTTACTCTATATCGAACCAAGATCACATTATAAATCAGTCCATCAGCACACATAGAAATCACTAAATAATTGTTCCTTCCCCTTATATTAAAAATAAAGAAATACACAGACACACACTGTATATATAAAGGGCTAAACCAAGTTCCCTCCCCTAAACACAACCTTTATTCAATCATTTCCTTCCTAACACTATTCTATATATTTCTTTCTACTAGAATAAAAATCAAATTATATAAAAATATAAATTGTCTATAATTAATAATACTACAACAATCTTAACTCTGTTAAACCTAAAACCAAACAATTATTACTATACCTTATAGATGTCTTATACATCTTAAAAATCAAACAAATTTTAAAAAGAAACCAATAAATCTTAATTGAAATCATTAAAAAATAAATAAAATCATAAAAAACCTCACTGTCAATCTTTCAAACTACTTCCATGTGTTATTTGATATGTACAGTAGATTCAAACTTCTACATGGCATTTGGCCAGATGAGCCCTGTCACATTGAATTGAATGGCAGCCGTCTAAAGGCTGTGCCCAAGCCCACCGCTAAGCACTGAGGGTGAAGGGGTGTCAAGTGATTGCCTGCCAGTAATACATGGACTTTGTTGTCTCCTCCGTAGTATCATCTTTCTATAACTGTTTGTTAGCTACCAACATTTATGGTTTGTAGGTGAATATTTGTTGGCAGATTGCTAGGAAAGCCTTTGGCCCAGGAGAGATCAGAAAAGTCACATACCAGGCATTTCTATAAAAATAATTTTTATTTACAGAAAGCAAAACATATTTAAAAGCTTCTGCATTCTACAGGCTCTCAGTGAGAGCTGCTAAAAACTCTCTACGGGCCTACACAGAAGGGAAACAGAAACTAAAACAAGTCCAGGCAAGTTTTTTTTTTCCCCAGGTGCAAAAATTAACATCCGAAAAGGAGACAATTAAATTCAACCTCTTCACCCGGCCAAAATGATTAGTTACCATAGCAACCTCAATCTGTAGTAGAAAACATTGACAATACTGTTTTGCTTTCCCTGATTTTCAATCACTTTTAGCTTTGACCATGTGTACCCTGTCGTATTTAGAATATTTTGATATTTTTCAGTGATAATTAAGGCTGTTTTGGAACCTGCAGTTTGAATAATGTTATAAATGCTTTTTTCGGGGGGGGGGGGAATGGTTTTGCTTTGTTTAGCCAAAATATATACAGATGAAGTGAATTAATTTACATTATTTGTTAGGTTTTGGTTTCATGTAGGGTAGGGCCACAGTTCCCAAACTGTGTGCCAGGGTGCCCAAAGGCACTGCAGGGCACCCCGGGATCATGAACTACTGGTACAAGGTAGTTCACAGTTTTGGCTTAGGGGCAGTGCAAAAAAATTACTGAGACACTTGGGTTAGCATGAACTGAGAAAGTCTGGGACCCTCTGGGGTAGGTAATGGAATATTTTTATTACTGAATGTAGTCCAACTATCATTATGTCATGTTGAAAGACTTGAATAAGAATGGGTTGTAGATATTTCCCCCCCTCATACGTGAAGTTCTCAGATCTGCATTGGATAGTCATCTATGGGGAATCACAGGTTGTGGCAGCAAATGGGCAGGGGGGAGGAGGCAGAGAGCAAAGGAAGGCTTTCATGCATTGGAGCGGATGGGACCCTCTGGGAATGTCAGTGATTTAAGAGGTGCTGTTGGTTGATTATAACTGCATCTTCTGTTTACTCTTGCACAAATCTGGTTTACTATTACAAGATTCTGTGATTTCACAAAACACATCTGTAGGTGGGCCACCTTTCCAGATAATTTTCTTTATTTTATTACTCACATAGATAGAAGTGATTTGGCTGAAGTAATAGAGAAACCTTTGTCAGTACTCTGAAACTAATAAATTTCACTTCTTTTTCTGGTGCTCCTGTGGGGCTTCTATTATTGAACATGTTTACTTGCTTGCTTTATTTGTTTATTTCTGCTGCATTGTAGTAGCTATGTACTGAAGAAAAGTTTTTGTATGTAACAAGAAATGCACTCGCAGTTGTGTTTACGTTGTTTTATTAAGCAATAAAGGGGTGAGAAGGAGACAGCTTGGGACCTCTTCCTTCTGGCAATGGACTTTGTCCTTAGTGTCTCCAAATTAATAGCCCCATTCTTCTACCTGGCCCTTATGTGCTGAAACTTCAACTTAAAGAATTTACAACTGGCAAGATGTTTGTATATTCTGACTTGAAATTCTGATGGTTGCAGCCCAGAACTCTCAGGGTGTGTCATGCTGGAAACAGTTGCTTGATATCATGTCATCCTGTATATTACCATAAATCTGCTAATGGAAAATATTTCTGATTTTAAAATATTTCCCTGAATAAGATATAAATGGGTTTTCAAAATAGAAATGTACTGTTTGGAATTTGAGTTGGCTTTCTAAACTTTCAGGAACTAATTTAAGTTGATCTGATAAAACTGATCTATTTCACTTAACTATGTTATTTAGCAGAAGCAATTAGGTTTACTGCTGTTATACAGTACTTTAGTTCTATTTACAGAAATTGATGTGAGCCGTGGAAATTGGTATTACAGCCCTCGTCCTTCTTCTTCCAGGGTGCCGTAAAGTGGGAGAGATTATTAACTGCATGTTTACTGTGAATATTTCCATAAGACCAGCTGTGAAGTATCAAAAACTGATCCTATCTGAGTGAAGTTGGTGACAGATTAATTTCCATAAATAGATCAAAATAGCTTTGTTCTCTTCAAACCTAACAACAAATTTAAGGAGAAGATGGGTATGCTAGCAGGAGATGGATAGATAAGAAAATAGGGGTTGGAAGAGAACAAAATGATAATTATGTGATATGTGAATGCAAGCCTAGGCTTTTCTGTTGTGTAATGCTTACATTTTGGTTCTTTGTTTTCAACACACAATTGCTCCCAATAAAACAATTAAAATTAAACTTTCATGTTGCATGCTGGGTTTAAAAGAAAAAAAAAAAATTAAAGCAGCAAATGCAGCTTTTCTTTTGTATCTGCTGTTGCATCTGAAGAGCCACTTCACACAGTTGATGGAGGCCACTGCACCTTTACTAAGTTAGGCCCATGCTTAGAGAGGAGCCGTGCACATTGTACCATGTGTTGGTTTATAACATGTACTGATTGCATGCATAGATTGCATTTTTATTTGCAAATGAACAGTATTTGGCCAAGTATACATAAAATATGTAAGAAGTGACTCATTCCTGAAAAATCACTGGAACCATTTTATTTCTCTTAATAAAATAATATTAACATACGTAAATAAATGAAAGAGACACTTGTATAACCACAATGCTGATATATGTTTATTTTAAAAGATATAGATATTTTGGTAAAAATACAATTGACCTAATGTAAACACCTCTGTAGACTCCTAGAAATTAACTTATATTGAGCCTATCTATTTATATATCTTGAGGGACTAAGCTGATGCAGACATTTTGCATTGCTTTCTTGAAATCAAAAAGAGATTTGCAAATAGTGTTACCTAATCGACAGGTAATGTTTCTGATGTATTATTTCACATTTTTCACCCTATAAGTGGAAGCTGCTCATACACACGCAAGGTGGGAGCTCATAATTTTTACAAACTTTCATCTCCAGCACACGTTATTCCATCCTCAAGGGTCGGTCAGTCTTCAGAAGGGGCAGCAGAGAAGAAGCAGGAAAAACCAGTTCTATTAACAATATCCAATATATTCAAGTCAATTTTTAATGAAATCATACTGTGCAGTGTGACCTACCAAGCTGAACATATTTCACAAATTTTAAATACTGTGAGCTGCAGAACTTTTTTATACCTACTTTTTAAGGCGACCCATTAATCATAGAATCATAGGGTTGGAAGGGACCTTGGAGGTCTTCTAGTCCATTAAGGAATGATCCAAATGCATATTCTTCATACCTATAATAGTAACACCTTCTTTGAACATGTCAGTGGCAAACCATGGTTCCTGTCCTATAGCAATGCAGCAGTCCAGCCTGTTTCTGTTCTCGAAGTTTTCTTGATCTGCACAGCTGTAGTTTGCAGGAACAGTGGAAAGAGCAGTTCTCTGTAAGAACCTTTTTCATTTGGATTCCATAGTCCTGACCCTCCAGCCTATGTATTTGGGTAGATCAGGGCAGGGGAAAAATAGGAGAACTTGTTTACCTTAACTAAGCTTTATGTAGGAGAATCTCAATGACTTCTCAAAGGCTCCCAGGGTCCCAGAACACAGTTCAAAGACTGCCTGACACAACTATGTATTTATTAGTAAGATACTGTCCTTTTAAAATCTGAATCATACCCATCCTTGTTATATGATTAAATTATTCTTTTTTTAAAAAAAACAAAAATGCAAGAGGTTGAGAGTGACCTCAGAATTATTCAGGAATCTATGGCTGAACAGTCACTTAAACTGCTTGAGCAGTATTGAGCAGTACTTGAGCAAAATTTTAATCTTACCTTTTTAGTTTTTTAGCTACTTCAGTGTGCTGATTTTATTTTTCCCATTTTCCATACTTCTAGATAAACCTCTAAGTCATCCTAAAATAGCTATGCATTACTGTATCCTTTCCTTTGCATATTGGATATAACATATTCTTTTGTTTAGCCTCGTTATGCGATTCCCTTGTTTATTTTATATAAATTAAGTGCAAATTGTTCTGTTTACAAACTTGTCAGAGGAACTGTGAAATTAAACAAATTCTCTTGGATATGTATTATTTATTAGTTTTTAATTAACCTTTTAACCCAAGGAATGGTCTGGGTTGATTAAATATTGAAGTGTAGTTTTCAAATGCTGTACTAACAACACTATTAAAATGAACAGTCTTTATTTTGGCTGAGCAGCTTAAATAATGAAGCCAAAATCACTTATTTGCTGGCAGAAGAGTCAAAGTGTGTGGTACATTCTATGTTACTAGAGATCATTCCTAACCTTTTCCTGAAATGTAAATTCAAAGTTATTTTAGTGATTCCAAGGAAGGAAATGGTTGAAGGTTTTAAAGGCTTGTCAGTCATAAACACCTTATAGTCAACAAAATGATAATTTAAAATGTTATGATTCTTAAACTAGTTATTTTTTTAAAAAAATTGTAACATACAGCATCTTTTGAAAAACATTAGGAACACATAAATACTTAAAAATTTCTCTACAATTATTGAACCACAACATAAGACACATATCCCCACTAAAAAAGTTATTCTACTGAGTGGCAGTTGAGTAAATTCAACTATGTGAGAGGTATGTCAAACTGTACATTTAAATTGAAAGGAAATAAATTGTTCTTATCTTTACTAAGAATATTTTAAGAGTCCTGACTGTAATCAGTGACTCATTCTCATTTTGATTGTAATTTGATTGTAATTTACTTTTCGCAATTGGTGACCAGTGGATTAATGTGACTTCCCTGTTTAAGGCAAGCATAATTTACTATAGGTGTCATTCAAAATTTCTTGCAGCAGGAGCCACTCAAAAGAAAGAAAATGAAGTAACTTTTAAAATCCTGTCTTAAATTATTTATTCCAGGTCTGCTATTTTCTATTACACAATAGTATTTCCAGGTTTGGAAATGAAGTTTTATAGAGGAAAATAATATATTTAAAGGCAACTGCAGGCAGAACTGTTATAAAAGTATGCAAGTTTTAATATAATGAAAACCTATACAGGTAATCCTCACATAGCAACTGCCTCATTCAGCAACAGTTCAAAGTTACATTGGTGGTGAAAAAATAACATTACGACCAATGTCCACATTTATGACCTTCATAGTGTCCCTCAGTCACAGATCACCATTATAGTCAGTACGTGTTGCCTGTGCCTGATCTGTTTTTCTTTTTTTTCCTCCCTTATAGAGCAGAGAGGTTGGAAAGGAAGGGAGTACAAGAGATAAGCAGGCACACAATGGGGAATAGGCTGGCTGTTTGATATTCTGAATATTAGATCTGTGCCTTCTTCTAAAATGATCTGGAATGAATATTTTGTGCCTTGTACAAGCACAGTTCCTGGTTGTAAAGCAGCAGAACTTTGTTCAGGTTTCCATTTCAGCCTGGAAAAAAGATTCCCTCTAAGAAATCCACTTACACATCTCGTAAAGTGGTTGCACTTTTTTTAGGCTCAGGAAGAGAGGTCTTTCAGATCATTTTTGAAGCATGCACAGTCCTACCAAATATATTCTAACAACTTAGTAGATATGGCAGCTGTTATTTCAAACATTATTGGACCTACTTGCTGAGCATCAGTGGGGAATGGAGCCTGGTAAACTGGCTGTGATGACAGCTCTGATGTGACAGTCGAACTGGTAGAGGAACAGAGTGAGGTGTCCAAGGACCATAGGCTTAAATTAGAGTGACAGTGGTGATGATGGAATTGGAGCAGGGTGTGTGCATCAACAACATTGTGGAAAAGTGGCAGAGCTAGACTGGAACATGGTGTTTTATAGGAATTAGGACTAGACTTAAGACCTTCCAGGAAGGAGTTACCTTCCTCGAAAAAAGGTGGCTACAGTGATTGGGAAGGAGTCTCAGTGGGCCTGAGGAAAATGACAAAGTCAGGATCTGTCATCTTGGATGGTGTTGCATTTCACCATTCCTGGCTGGTGCACAATTTTGGGGTGTCTTGGGCTCACAGCACTTAATCAGAGAGCAGGTGACAGCTGTGGCCAAGAGGACCTTTGCATGGGTACTCTAGTAAGTCAGTTACATGCTTTCCTGACCTGGGAGGCCCTTCAGATATTCAGTCATGCCTTAGTCACCCCATGAATGGGTTACTGTAACATGGACTTCCCTTGAAGACCAATTGGAAGGTATAGTTGGTCCAGAATGCAGCAGTGTGGAAGGTAATGGGCATGGCACAGAGTGCCATTTGACGTTGCTGCTCTGTGAGCTATACTGGCTACCAGTTGGCTTCTCAGTGCAGGTCAAGGTGTTATCACCTATAAAGCCCTTCATGGCATAGATCCTGATTATTTGAGGGACTGCCTGACTCTAGTTGTTTCTGCCAATCCAATGAGATCAGTCAGAATGGGGGTACTCTGGGTCCCAATCAAGCAGTTTCATTTAGCAGGGCCCAGGAAGCATACCTTCTTTTTCAAGGTGCCTGCCCTCTAGAATAACATCCCCCAGAGATCTAAATGGCTCCCACCCTGATGATGTTCAGGAAGCTAGTAAAGATTTGTCTGTTTTTCCAGGCTTTGGGGCAGGGTGAAGGTTGAACTCCTGCTTAGAGGAAGGGTTGGTTGGTTATATGTTGTCTTTGGGCTGCTCATGGTTTCATTTTTATTCTTTGAATTTTTTACTTTTTAATTGTAAGCCACTCAGAGTTATTGGAAATTGGGTGACCTATAATTGTATAAATAAATAAATCTTAGATTCCTGACAGTTTGCTTGGGGCAGATATAGTGGTGCCTGAAACATAGTCTGTTGGCTGAGAGCACAATGTGGGGCTTTCAGGTTGCTGGAAGTCAGGCAGAGGCCCAGGGACCACATCTACTGGTATCTGGGTGTGGCAGGGCTTTGAGGGGTTGGTTGTGGTTTCCTGGGAACCTCTTTTGATTTCAGTGCCTTGGATGTACCTGCTGGTGATATCTTGGTGCTGCCAGGGAGGATGGTCTGTTCTTCTATATCTCGAGAGGATATGCGTGGATATACATATAATAAATACATAAACAAAATACATAATTAAATTTCCTTCCACTGTTTGCAGTTGGGGTGAATTTTCCAAACAACCACTATCACATACAAGGAGAGCAAGAAATACTACTTTTCCCTGACTTCCATCATGCCAGTCTGTCATCAGATGGATGCTGCATTCTTCATAGTGCTCCATCATCAGAGCTTCATGATTGTTCATCCATCAATTCTTCCCTCTTTAAAAACTGTGTTATAGTAGTTGTATTACTTCATAATTTTATTAAGACTCTCAGTCTTCCTGCTAGGCTAATTTGTATCTGTCTCCCCATTAATTTACATGGATTCAGTGATTCAGATTTAAATCCAAAGCTTAGTTCAGTATAATTAAAATTAAATACTTGAACCAACCGTAGTTTGCCACTACTGACAACATGGCAAACTGTGTTAATCAAAAAGCATATGTAACGTTGTGTTTATGAGAGAGAGAGATGGATCTAGGCAGCTTCAGAGAAGGGCAAGATGGGTAATCAGGGAACTAGAAATAGGTCCTGCGATGAGAGATTTAAAAAGTTGCATTTGTTTAGTGTTCAGAAAATGGAGGGAGAGTCACCTGAAAAGATGTCGTACAGAAGAAAGTTAAGATTTATTCTCTCTCATCCCACAATGCAGGATATAGAAGAATGGATTTAACAGTCAAATCCCAGTTGAGTGTTAGGATATGGAATATAAACAAATACATGGAAGAGCAGTTCAGAAGTGAAATCAAATATCCAGAGAAGTGGTGGGCTCTATTATAGTGGATGATTTCAGGTGGAGCATGAAAGCCCTCATTTGGAAAAGCCTTAATTAGATTTTTGCACTGAGCAGCAGGGTGAGTTCAGTGGCCTAAATGACCCTTTTTGTACCTGTGATTTGAAACTTGATTGATGTAACCTTTAGTATAAACATGTCCATATTTATGTGATTATGTTAATATAATTATATCTGAATGGGAAGGCAGCAACCATTTTTGCAGCATATCTCTCTCTCTCTCTCTCTCCTCTCTCTGTGTCACATGGTTCGTTAGTGACTTTGCTTAACGATCTGGTTGTTGGAACAGAACTTGGTCACTAAACAAGAAGGGGGTGTATATTAATTTTTTTGCGCTGTGAAAAAAGTGATGCATCAAACTTGGGCTAAGTTTTTAAAGCAAAAAAATACTCTCCTTAAAAAATGGTTTCATCCTGAAACTTGATTAATTTGACTATTACTTCTTTTTTCGTATTTGCATTTAGGATGTTGGGAACAGAAGAATTATATTCTAATATGAGATATTCTGCTCTGATAATTGTTTCAGAAGCCTAAAATCTCATTAAAAATGGGTACAGGAAGCTTTTCTAAGCATATCTAGATAAAATAGGAAGAACACATATATCATTCTGAGCCTTGATGAAGAGAAGAATGATAGAAATCTAATAAATGTTAATAAATGCATTATGTTGACAGAAGGGTGGGTAAAGGGATTGAAACATTCACTCTCCCATCTTCAGTACATTGCACATGCTTTAAAATCTGTTGAGATCCGAATGGTACATGGAATGCCATTTTTTTTCCTCATGAGCTGTTCTAGAACTATTGAGATCACATAGCACATCCATGGAAACAAAGAATGGAGTGTAAACACAAGCTTATCTAAGAAGGAAAAGAAAATCCACACAATACTTATTCTGAGTCTGGTATAATGGCGGAACAGCATTTGTCAGTTCTTTACCATTGCTAATAGACACCACATTTTAGCCATTATCTTCTTACTTGCTGAGTGAAACTCTGGCTCTTTTCTCACTATTGAAATCCCAGCCTGAAGGCACGTTGAACTGAATTGTGATGTCTAAAAACAGCTGTCCTGTGATAAAGATAGGAAACAGCTCTGACAGAAGTGGGTGGGTGATACAGTTCTACCCACAAAAATAAGAAATAGTGAATTGGTGTTTCGTCACATATGCATCAATCCAAACAGTGAAAATCAAAGTTCAGGGTTTTACTAAGACTTAAAGGAAGCATCAGCCTAAGGCTCTGAATCTCTTTAATGAATTACCACCAATAAGGCCAGTAAGGCTCAAATATATTCAAGGAAACAAGGCTACTCTTCCTTAAAATTTGCAATCCTCTTATTAAAGCATTGTGTTGATTGTATTTAGTGAACAAGCCATTTGCTTTACTAATTTTTCTCTTACTTCCCACCATGTTACCTTCAGTCCATGTGACAAAAGCTTCTCTATGCGAATGTGTGAGTATGGGTGTGAGTTCTAATGGGAAACAAGGTTTTCTGACAAGTTACAAGCATTTTTCATCTCTCATATGATATACAACACAGATCCATACAACATGACCTACACATTATAGTAGTACCTGATAAGGTTTTCTCAGGGGGAGGGGGAATTCAGAGGGAAGGAGGGAAATGAAAGTTTCAGTTGTGCAAATTGTCCATTCATAAATCACTGCCTGCAGCTATATCTCAGAGCACAGATGTTTCAAGTGAAAAACTATAAAAATACAGTGAGCTCATTTGACGTACTTGGACAACTTTAAGGTATGGATGGGGCATGCTAAACAAGTGCTTGTAAAACAATTACCCTAGCTATACTAAAGTAATAGGTTTGTATGAATAACAAGAAAATGTAACTGATAACTGGTGTTACAGAATTTTGCCAATGTTTTTAAAGTTCACTGCCATAACTATATTCACCTTGACCTTTATCAGTGATACCCTCAAAGATTTTTCTGTTGCTAGTTGAAGTCGAACTTGACACAAGACCTTTAAACCATCATTTCCTTGTTCCCTGATGCTGAACTAATATTTAATATCCTGCACCCCCACCTTATTTCTCACTCCATTTCCATTGTATATATTATTGTTCTGTGGGTATTGATATGCAAAGCAGTATTGCTTTCCGCATGCTTCTCTTCTCTTTGATCACTGGAAAAACTGAGAAGTTTTGCTTTCTGTGTTGATAAACTTTATGAAAACTTCAAGGTAGCAACAATTATCCATGTTTCTATTACGTACTATTAGTACATTGCAAAGTGTTGTAGCTGGAAAATACATCTCATGTTGCTAACCTGTGCACATATTAAAATCATCTATACCAGTGTTTCTCAAGTTCGGCAATTTTAAGATGTGTGGACTTCAACTCCCAGAAGTCCCCAGACAGCTTGGCTGGGGAATTCTGGGAGTTGAAGTCCACACATCTTAAAGTTACCAAGTTTGAGAAACACTGATCTATATCAATAGCATGAATTGTCTGGACTAGGTGCCAGTTCTTTTCTGAGCTTATTTCATGGTTTTGAACTTTAAGACTCTAAATGGCTTTGCCCCTTGCTATCCAAACCTGTCTGTACTTTGCTTTGAACATCTGTAGTTAATAGATCTGTAAGAGAGCCTCTTTTGAAAATATCACCACTTGTAGAAGGCCTACTTATCTTTGTAAAATAATAGAATACCTTACTTTGAGAAAAAAGTTATCTTTCAATTGTCCTTTCAAATTACACATAGTGTTTCATTTAGGGTTTTAAAGTTGTTTTACTGGGTTTTAATGTGTTTTTGTTTTAAGGTCTTACAAATTTGGTAGCTTTTTAGCAGAAAAATAATAGAAATAAAATGTAACAATAGCTTCCTAACTGATTACAGTGACTGTCAAATTATATTGTAATTATGGGTCAATTATATTATAATTATATTGTGATATATTATCATAAAAAACATTACAATATGACTTAAATGCCCCTCCCCACCTCTCCTGGACATATGTTTCTTTTGTACAACACTCCTTTCTCCCAATGGCAGTTGCTCAAAATAAACAACAAATTCTACCAATAGTATGTTTTATTCATCCTAGTATGTAAGAAGGAGTGAAATCAAATAAAAACTAGCCAATATAGTGAAATATTAAAATAAATATACCATTGTTCTGATTATTTTGACTATGTGAACTATTAAGTCCTTTTATCATGTCTCTTATTAACTGGAAAAACAGTGGCATCTCAGAAGTCTTAATTTTCCTCAGTCTTCACATGTATCCTTCCACAGATCTGCCTCACACATTTATGAATAACAATGTGTTATCAAACTCATGGAATTAACTTGTCTTCCCCAAATAAACCAACATTCTGACTTTGAATTGCTGATCATGGTTAATTGCTACATAACCCTATACAAGTCAGACCTCTAAAGGCAGGGATGCAGAATCTGAGGTCCTTCATGTGTTGTTGAAGTGTTATTCCAGCATTCCTTATCACTGGGGATTATAGCTATGTATCATCTGGAGAGTCAAAGATTCCCTATACATATTTTTGGCTACATATACACAAGCCAAACCAGGACAGTGGCCTGGACTGAAATAATCATAGTGCCTATCACAAATTGAACAGATGCAGGGTAAGATATGTATAAAATATCTTAGACATTTAATTAGTTACTGTCTCTATTATAAGCAGCAATCTCTTTCAATCCAAGTAATTTGAGTTTCTCTAATTGATTATATATAGAAAGATACAGTTAAAATAATGAAAAGTTTATTTAAAAGGTGCAATTCCCAGAGGAACACTCCACCCTATTTCAAATGTTTATTTTGAGGAGTCTCTTCTGTATAAGAGAAATCTTTACCTCTGTTTCAGAGATACCAGCCATTGAAAGTACATCAGTCAAACCTTCAGCTATCTTAAATGTTGCCTGAATCACTCATTTAAGGGGAAATTATATTGGGCTAACTCAGTTCCATAGCTGAAGATAATGGCTTCAGGAGAAAATAGTTCCCTATGAGGTATTAGTTGTGTTGCTACAAACACCTGTGAATTCTGCCTTCATTAAAAGCACAATGGAAGTCAAAATGAGAAGCCACTAACCCTGGTCAGCAATTTTCTATCTTTCCCTTCCTTTGATTTATGAACACATACCCGACCATATGTTATGTCAGGGAAAGAGGAATGGTGATGAAAAGCACTGTAATTTGTCAATGATTATTTCTTTTTCCCCTCCATGTACAGTGTAAGAGATGTTAAAGAGGGCTGGGTGATCTAGGTCTATATAAAAAAAGTGGGAAAAGGCTTTAGGGAGTGGATGGTTATCATTATGATTATTTTCAGAGATCCAAAACTGCCATAAAGAAGATGGAAAGCAACTGCTTTATTTTTCTGATTGTGTTAACACAATGTATAAAAATTTGTTAGTATTACTCATGTTTCCTTTATTCTTTGCTTAGCTATTCATTTGGTGAAAAGCCAAGTCCAATGCAAAAGAATTCTTTTTTTTAATTGCTTGAAATACATGATCAGTAAGCAGTATAAGCCAAAGCTTGTTTACTCACAGGTAAATTTTACAGATTTAATTGTTTCTTATTATATAGTAAGATTTTATTATTACAACCCAAAGAACTCAGAATATTCTCTTAAAGTAATCACAAAATGTCATTCCATAGCATGGAAAGAAAATATCTAAATCTATTTTATTCAAAGTAAGAAATGCAAATTAATAACCTAGAAAAAATCTAATATAGAAAAACAGTATATACTGTAAATTAAACACATGTCTAAATCTAATAATAGCATAACTATATTTAAGTTAGATTTTTAAAAAACCTCTCAGAAGTATATGATACTGTCAAACTCTTAAGCAAGACTATAGTGTCTCTACTCTTGACTGTAATAAGATTTATGGAAAACATTCAGTACACATTTGTGTACCGAAATATGAAGAATAATCTCAAGGGTAAAAGAAAATAGGCCAAACACACTTTTGAATACAGCACATTATTTTAACTCCTACTGAACTATGTTATTTCTATGAATTGCTTAGAATCAGAATTCATTTCATTATAACCTCTCCTTGAATTTGGGTTGACATGACTTGAAATCTGAGGAGAAAATCATCAAGGTTAAAATGTGGATAAGATATCCAGGAAGATCTTGTTTTGGATATCTACTTCCTGCTGTGTAAACATAGGCAAACTAATTAATATCTTTCTTCTGACAAAGTACAGAAACGAATTAAGAATCCAGGAAGACCACAGTAGCACTTAACTGCAGTCAAAATCTGAGATATTACAATACACTGACATATTTTTGTTCATTCATCAGATTATTTCTAATATTTCAATGCATACGTACCAGTAGACTGGTTCTTATGTAATATATTACTACAGAGAATAAGACAGACTGGTTTCTATACCTTTTTGTAGCTTTGGCACAAGAATTGATCTATTCACAGTGCTAGGTAAGTGGGATTTTTATGTCCTAAAGAAGAATGCTTTCCATTTCTGTGTAATTATCCCTAGCATAAAAGGCCAATGTTGACACAACAAATGAAGTCCAACTCAGTTCACTGAGACAAGTGTTGCTACAAAGGAATTTCAAATATCTGCTTTTTCTACATAATTGTACAAACCTATTTCATCAAATATTTCATATCATTGTGCCTGTCGTAATTTACTGAAAGACCTTTTGCTATACAGTACTTGCATGATAGAATGAGGACGGTCAATCCTCTCAGTCTTATCTAAAATATATACTCCTTGGCCAATTCACCTAAGTACTTTTTAACTTCATCAACAAGTTTTTAGAATATTGGCATGGACAATCCTACATAATACAATAAAAGAAACATATCTATTTTGTTTACCAGGAACATTTATAGATTAGCTTTTAAAACAAATCATAAATATTCCATGCCTAATAGACTCATGATTTTATAACATAGACAGCATGGTAAACATGAACATTAAGAACAGCTGATTATTTAAATTAAGGTGCAAATAAAAAAATATATACCATTTTATCTTTTCTGTCTTTTTTGCTAGGTGAAATGCTCTGTTGCATTGTGGGTGAGTTAATGTATTCTAATGGTTGATTTATCCTTAGGGGATGAAAAAGTGTCTTAAATGAAGCCATTGAAGCATTGCTTTCCCATTTCATTTCCTGTTACAAAATGTCAAATAAATGCTTATGATTTGCTCTACAATCAACAGGGAATATAGGTCTGAAACTTGCATATACTGCATAAAATCAATTTGGTCGTTATTTAAAGCCCCTAGGATAAGATTGCTTGTATATTTCCTAAAAGCAAACATATGCACTATTAGCTGTAAGACTCTCATTTTCTTATTTCTTAATTGTGTGTTTAAGGAACATATCAGACTGAGGAAAAAATAATATGCAAACAGCTTGCTGATCAGGAAGAATCAGCCAAAATATCAGACCTAAATTACTGCAGTAACAGAATGCAGATGAGCCCCTAGTTGAGTAATTTCAAATCAATTTTCAGACTTAAAATTTAGATGCATCAATTTTGCTTTATAAAATTGTGCATAATATATGTAGAAATCTTAATATTTAAGTTGCTTCATTTGTACTTCAAAACATCATGTTATATATTCAGAATCTATGTTTTTCTCCCTTTCTTAAAGTCAGTTTTAATACTTGATATAATTGAGAAAGGAAAGGCTAAAAGAATGTCTATGTCTGCTAAAATCTAAAGAAAACAACTTGAAATTTATAGATAAATAAATAAAATTTAGGTCTCATAATGCAGAGATGTTCAATGCTGTATCCCCATCCCTTTAATAAAACGTTTTATTGAAAGCAGCAAATATTTGTTTTAAATACCCACGTTCCACATATGCACTGTTTTCAAAGTTTGATTATTCTACACTGCATACCATTCTGTAGAGGTAGTTTTTAAAACCCCCTGCCTAGCCAAATGCTGACATTATGGTAGGAGTACCACATTGATTAGAAATGAACATAGTTTTTATTAGGGGTGTGTAAATGTTTAAAGACCATGCTTTGCAAGGTTTGGAGGTGCACGTGAAGCACCTCTCTTTGAATCATTAGAGTAGGTTCATCTTTCTCCAGTCTTGGGCAGACTTTCAAGCAGCCACACAAACCATATGCCCCAGCCTCAATATTGCCATTTTGTCTTTCCATTACTGTTTTACAACCTGAACATATCTACTAAAAAGACCACTGAATCCACTCAGATTTATTCCCTTGTCAGTGAGTATAGAACTGCCAGGTTAGCTTCCTCAAAAGGCTGTGAATAAAAATAGTTTAATCTCTGTTTTGGACTCCTTTTTTTGTCTTTAACGAGGAAGAAGTAATGATAGAAAATGTTCTAAAACACTGATTTACATGTTAAAATCAATCTTGGGATGTGTTCCATCAAGGGTGGTCAAACTTTTTTTTCTGTCTTTGATTAATTTTTTGTTGCTGTTGTTGTTACCAGCTCCTTTGTTATTTTTGTTATTTTGGGGATATTCTTAGCAGCTGGCGGTACTCAGTGAAATAATGAAAAATTGCCCAAAATATTTCTTGTTTTCAGGCAGATTTTGAATACTTTAACTATCACATCCCTGGACCTTATAACTTATTTACTTACTTACTTAACATATTTATATGGCTTCCCATCTACCAAGGTACTTTGTCTATAATACAGGTAGTCTTCACTTAACAATGGTAATGGAGCCCGGAATTTCCATCGCTAAGCCATGCGGTTGTACAGCGAGATGGCATCGCTTAGCAATGGCAATCCTAGCAATTCCCCTTCCATCATTAAGTGAATTTTACCCACCGTTAGCCTGAGCACCCACCCCAATCCAAGCCATCCCAGGCTTGGTTCCTCCCAGCACCAAACACTGCCTATCTCCCCACCCACCTATCTCCCTCCCATCTCTGCCCTTTTGAAATCCCTGCAACCTCCCTTGGGGTTGGAAGCCCACCTGCGTGGCACGAGGCATCCTGTCCCACCTATGTGGGCACAAGGCCACCAATAGCAAGCTCCACCCTCCCCAGCTGCCTCCTCTCCCAGTTCCCCACACCTACCTTTGCCTTTTTCACTTAGCTGCCGCGGGTGAAGCAAAAATGCCTGGCTGCCTTTCTGAGTCCTTTTTGGACTCAGGTTCTCTGGCGATCATTGTTTCTTCCACCACGTGGCTTTCTTCAGAACGCTATTGTCTCAGCTTCATGAAAAGAACTCAAAAAGGCAGGCAGCTGCTTCTGCTTCTCCTGCGGGGGCTGAGTTAAAAAGGCAAAGGTAGGTGCAGGGAACTGGGAGAGGAGGCAGCTAGGTGAAGGAATGCAGGCTGGGGAGGGTGGAGCTTGCTATTGCCGGCCTTGCGCCCACACGGCTGGGACAAGACAGGATGGAATGCCTCATGCCATGCAGGTGGGCTTCCTGCCCCCAAGGCAGGTTGCAGGGCTTCCAAAAGGGCAGAGATAGGGGGGAGATAGGTGGGTGGGGAGAGTTGAAGCACCCCCGCAATTGTAAATGTGGGTGGGTTGCCAAGCTTCTGAATTTTGATCACATGACTGCAGGGGGTGCTGCAAGAGTCATAATTTCAGGCACAGGTTGTAAGGCCATTTTTTCAGCACCATCATAATTTCAACGGTTGCTGAACAAATGGTTGTTGTTGGAAGACTACCTGTATTCCAGGTCCCATTTTAAAACAATGTCATCTCATAGGACCTAGATGGTGTGCCTTCTCTGTCATGGTGCCTGCCTTATGAAATAGTATCCCCCCAGAGATCTGAGCCACCCCAACCCTGCTGTCCTATAAAAGGTTATTTCTTTTAATCAGTAGAAAATATTTTTGTAAAATACCACAACATCTCTGCCGTAGTAGCATATATTGCTGCATCCCTTGATTATTAGAGAAAATTGCCTTTTCCAAAACAGATAGATCACATATTTCTGACAACCGTTCCTTGACATCTGGAATAATATCACATCTCCAGTTTCTCAGTATGATTCTTTTAGCCACCCCACATGCTTGATACAATCATAATTCCTGAGAAGCAGCCAGATTCCAAAACTTTGGTAAATAGTTCAACATTACATCAACCACCCATCAACATTACATCAACCGTTGCTCTTTGAGTGAGATTGGCGGTGACAAAATTTGAAATATAAATAAATAAATAAAATATTTACCATTTAAAGATTTCCCCATAAATCTGCTTATATACATTAATATACCATCCCAAAAAGATACTAAATGATTACATGACCATATCATATGAGTCAGTGAACCCTAAATTTTTTTACAATTTCAGCATAGAAAATATGTTCATCAGTTCAAAATCATCCTTTGGGGAGTCCAGTACACCCCTAATATAACTTTAAATGCCCTCTTCTTATAACAAAGTATTAAATTACCACCTTCCTTTTTTTTGTATGTTGACTGCTTCTTGGCAACATTTCAGAAATGATTTCCCCTTGCCTGCTTCCTAGGGCTGAGAGGGAGAGACTGGCCCAAGGTCACCCAGTTGGCTTTGTGCCTAAGGTGGGACTAGAACTCACAGTCTTATGCCTTAACTACTATACTCAGCTGGTTCACGCACCTTCCTTAGGCTAGCTTAAACTTTTTAAACTGAAGGGTTAAAGTAATAGGATAACTGATATAAAGATATCTGACATCTTATTGTCAGATATAACAAGATGAATAGAAGAGTCTAAGACATATCCAATTAAGAAGATGAAATTAAAAAAATAATCTAATCTGCATCACATTCTATGAGCATAAGAAGTAAATATATAATTCTTAGCAAAAGGATGAAATGAATGCCATATATCTGTCAATTAAAACTTTTGCTTATAAGCCTGGAATACTTTCCAGTTTTGACTATAACTATACTTTTTAGGAGGAATGTTTCTCTCCATTTCTACATCCATAAAAAGATTGAAATCACCCCCTAACGTCAGATAGTCAAATACTAATTCATGTATTCTTGCTGTGCATCTATGAAATAATTCAGGAACGCTTTTATAGGCCCATAAAAATTAACAAGAGTTATATCAAATTCTAATGCAGAATTTCTTATTGTTTAGAGACCACAATGGAGACTGGCAACTTGGTCATTAAGCGAAGTGGTCGCTAAGTGAAAAATCATGTGAATGCAACTGTGGTTACAATTTTACTTCAGCTTTCCTTTGTTTACAGTAACAGAAGGATATGATCCCAAACAGCCGAGTGAGCCCAAATGGTGGGGAAGGTTTCTGGAACTTTGTGACCAACGCCCACATTTACGACCTTCTCAGTGTCTCTCGGTCACTTGTTTGCTGTTACAGTCAGTTAGTACGCGTTGTCCTCTACTTGACCCTTTTTTTTTCTTTTTTCCCCTCCTGCAGAGTGGGGAGATTGCTTAAACAAGCTATCTCTTCCTGAGCTGCTTTTCTCCACAGCATTTTTTAGTTCCCTAAAAAGTGCTAAGTGCAAGTTAACAAGCTCAGCTCTGTGATCTTATTTAGTTGATTAGAACTCTTGAAGCTGTTGCCTGAAATTGACGGGACCCTAATCAATTTCACACTAAAGCTTTTGTTTGCCTCCTATGTGGCTTGACAAGCAGGCTAGGCAAACAGCTGTTTCCAGTGCATTCCTTTCAATGTATATTTCCCATTGTGTGCCTGCTTACTCTCTCTTGTAATCCCTTTCTCTCCAATGAATGCAAATACAAGCATTAATTCTCTTCTTGCTAATTATCCCAGTGCTGTGGTTAGCATTCCACATGGTGGGGAGTGGGGAAAAATTGCTGTAAGCTTTGCCCTTTTACCCGACTTCCTCATGAACACAAGCAATATAGAATTAACATACTTAACCACCATAAAAAAATTAAACCAACAGCAATAAACAAGAAATAAACTGACTTCTGTAGAAAACTAATTCACCACCTCAACCTCCTGTCCTCTTTCCCTCCCCCTGTTGTTGAAGAAATAGGAAACAAAATTAAGTTAACATTGGCACATTTGTACCTAGACTCAACAGACAGCAATGCTGTCAAAATAGGGACAAAACAAAGAATTCTTCCCACAACGATGTAAGCCTTCCAGAATGGCAACCATCAGTTATTGCGCAGTCAGAAATGCCACTGCAGCATCAGGATCCATAAAATGCTTGATCTGATCAGAGAGGGACTGCCAAAAAATAGTAGGGAATAAGGAAAAAATGTTTAATAAATTTCTCTTTAGCCAAAACCTGGGCCAAAGGGAATTCCTTCATCAAAGAGATCCCAGTCTAAGGAATATCATAGAATACATGCGATCTGAATTCCTTATATCTCAATGAAGGGATCTCATGTCCTTTCCTCAAAACTATATCATTAACAGCAACTCTGTGAAATCTGACAATAATGTCAGGGGCATTCTTGGGAATCCTCAGGAGTGATTTAACTCGATAAGCATCCTATATTTCCAAATCCACTCCTGGAGGAAATGAAAGTAACTCCTGAAAGTATTTTTTGAGAAGTTTCTGTAGTTTCTATATCTGTAAGAAGATCCCTTATCTTTAGGTTTCTGCGAGTCAGCTCTCCTTGTAGTTTAATCAAAATTTTATCATACACATCTATGTTCTTTACTTGCTTGTCAGTTGTAGATTCAGCTGCCTTCAGCCTAGGTTCATGAGAACAAAATATCTTCACATTTTCCAGCTCCTCTGGAACTTATTAATTTGTTTTGTCTTAGTTTTCATTTCTTCTCATAATAACTTCATGTTGTCATCCAGAATAGTATTTTTTATCCAGTAAGCCAATGTCTTTATGAATATTAGCCATCTCAGAAAATAATTTACTGTGATTAGCCTCCATTAGAATACACATTGACTGCAATTTATCCATCACCTGCGGGGTTTATTCATTCCATCAGATCGAATTAAGCCTAAAGACACAGGAGACATTGCCGCTTCAGTTCCAAGAATCTCAGCAGCAGAAACAGTTTATTCTCACCGTCAAGACTAATTGTTCTATAGGAGACAGGAGGAGAATCTCTTCTTTGAATTTTTTTACCTTCATTTTACAAAATTAACACTTCTTCTCAAAAAGTTCAAGCAGACACTTAGCAAAGTAAAAAAAAGCAAAACATCTGTAAAAATGGCTCACCCAATTTCTCTCCAACTAAAGTATTTTAAAGGAGGGAGAGGAGAAGATCAAACAAGCAGTTGCTTATATCTGTCCTGTTCAGACTATGAGACGGCCAGGCAGATTATTGTTTGATTAATTTGATTAATTACTGTAAATAGTTTCGTTAATAAAGAGTATTATCAAAAATACTCTTTATTAATGAAACTATTTACAGTAATAAGTCTTTGAGATCAAGAGGTAGGCTGGTTCTGATCAAGACCACCCGGGCAACAACAGGAGAACCAGCAAGGTTGCAGGAGGAGACTGTGGCACAACATCTAGGCAGGATTCGCTGACCGGAGCTGTGGAACTGGAAAATGCTAGGACATGTGGCGAAACTGGAACTGGAGGTGAGTGTCTGTGATCAGAAACACTACCCGAACTAGGCTGGCACCTGGAAGATAAGCAAGACTGAACTGGAACCACTGGGCAAGGCTTGGCTCTGGAGGCAGAACTGGGCTGAACTGGGTGATCCAAGCTGGACTGGGTACACTGGGCTGAAGACTCAAGACAAGGCTGATGACTTGAAACAAGGCTGGACTTGGCTAGAGACCCCGGACTGGGGTGGAAACTTGGCACACAACTAGGTTGTACTGGAGGTTCTTGACTAGGCGACGTGCATGAAACTCGACTGGGCTGGGCTGCAAGTTCTGGGCAAGGCTGAGAACCCAGAGCGTAACAAGATAAGTCTGAAGATCCTGAACAATGAAGCATGGCTAGGCTGGGCTGGAGATCCTGGGCAAGCCTGGAAACTAGAAGCACAACAAAACTGGACTAGAGACTCTGAGAAAGGCTGGGAGCTGGAGGCACAATCAAACTGGACTGGAGATTCTGGACAAGGCTGGGAGCTGGAAGCACGGTTGGAAGCACGCCTGGGATGCACAGAATGGTGGTGGTGAGGTCCTAAGCTGGACGTGAGGCTGAGGTTGCTGGATTCTGCAAGGAGGAGATCCTCTGTGGCAGCGGGTGCAGGGCACAGGTCTTCTTCAGTAGGAAACGCAGGTGTTGATTCCCCTCTGACTACAGATGAGGTTTCCAACGCAGGTAAGGATTCTTCTGCTGAAGCTATGAGCTCAAAGGATTGGTTGTCTCTGGCAGCTTGCTCTTTGCATGTCTGCCTTTTATGCTGATCCCTTGCGCACCTATTCCCTTCTGCAGCCAATCGGGCTGCCTTCTCCTTCCCATGCTTTTCTGCATGCCTTTCCTGCACGCTGATTGGAAGATTCAAATCCTCCTCTGAAGACTGACCAACCAGCATCTGTGACTTATCCCGTGCTGCTGAGTCATTTCTGGGTTTTGCTTTCCCGGTTTCCGCCTGGTAAGTGTCCTAACAAGCAGGAACCACACCGAGACAAGGAATAGGTCTCTAGTGTTTTATTATTGCTACATTAGACAGAAAATCCTAACAAACTGAAGAAGTGTGAGAAAACTCATACAGATAAACCCCAAAAGTCAAGGCGGGTCTGATCTGTGTCTCTTTGAATGGCTGCTTAACTCCTCAGTATTACGCATGCGTTTTCCCCCCTGGATAGGGGCCCCCTCCTGCTCACCATCAGTACTCATGACATCAAGTTTCTGTTTCCCCTTCTGACTCAGAAAGAGTTCCATTTTCTGAGTCAGAGGCTGGCTGGAACCTCACAAGATCTCCATGTTACGGGAAGTCTATAAAAGTGTTTAGAAGTCCTGGTTTTTTCCACAAATGCTAGATTAGGAAATGTGTCTGAGGTGGGAATTTTAATTATGTATTGGTACAGTATATTAATCTCTAAGTTATCACTTTCTTCATTGCTTTTGTTTGTATTGTATTTGTAGAGAGTAAGGAAGATGACCTTGATGGAGATCCATTACCAACGCAATGAGTGGTAAAACATTTACCACAACATACTGAAAATGTGTGGAAGAGGCTCAGACAGATATGTCCCTAATTCACATGGGTAAAAGAAGGGGGAGAGGCACAGCACAATCAGACTTGCAAGATTCTGTTATTATAGCCACTCACAATAAAAGTAGTTTTAGCCTTCCTGTGGAGTTGTTTTCCTGATCTGGTCTACCTGATGGGGCTGAAAGTAGTTTTGTTGTGAGTTGGGCAGCTTATAAATTCGATTTATGAACAGATAAATCCAGAAAGATGCAGTGTGGAAATAAGGTCCACCTGGATAGAAATAGGGCGGTGTCCTACCCTACTTTTGGCTTGGATCTCACTTTTTGCTTCATCCCATTTAAATTAATATTTACTCCCTAGAATCCATTACTTGCATATCTTTCCTCTTATGAATTTATTTTTTATTATTTCAGTATATATTGATCAACTTATGTTCCCATATCAACTTGATGAAAATAACACTCTCTTCTGCTCCTGGCTCTACTGTTCATATCAACCTGATTAAACTCCAGAGGAGTCCAGGGACTGCTTCTCCACTTAACCATCTCGGGGTATATTTTGATACATCCCTAAGATTATCATGTTTTTGCCTCAATTAATTTTGTTCCAGGCATAGCACATTATTCCTTCCCTTCTAAAGCTTTAGGTATCACCCCAATAGTAATGTATATGGGATTGAGGACAGTAAGCTTCTTTCAAGAATGAACAAACACCAGAGTGCCTGTGGGGGAAGAAGCAGTGCTAGCATGACGTCATAGAACAGAGTGGCAACAGCACTCGAGGTTCTCTTACCTGTTCCTTTATGTCTTTCTGTAGAATGCAGCTTAGCTTTTCAATCACCAAAATTTTTCCTCCCATCAAAAAACAAAAATCACCCAATTTCCTTAAATGTTAAGAGTGCTAGAAGAAAAACGTGTAACGTAAGCTGCATTGCTTTTAATTGTGTACTAATATTGATTATTCCTAGTTACAGTATGTGATGGGGATTATATGATGGGAGAGTTATGAGCAAAGGTTCTGGTATCATACCTGAATTCCTAAGCTAGGTTTAATTTTTGCTTGAACATTTATTTAATTTGATCTATGCCTCCAGGAAGAATGGATATTTTAGACTTGCCTTTGCTCAGAGTTTCTGAAACTTTTAATTGGTCCTAGCGTATAGTCTGTTTTGATACACACTGATAATGAAGCAGACATCTCTCAGCAGAAATGAATTAAGGCAACATATATCTCTATCTCTGTCATTCACAAACATGCACAGATAGACATCTCTGGATATCTCTTAACGTTTTATTTGACTAGTTCTCTAGAAAGTTTCTGTTGCCATACATAATTGATGAACAGTTACATTTGTTTTTGTGTGGCAGTTCAAGAATATTTAATTTGTAAGAGGAAACAAGCTACCTTGCATTCTTTAGCCATGCAATAATTAATTTCTTCACTTGTTATTTAATGGAAGAGAGAGCATTTGTGCAATGGCTTGTATTTAAATTAGAGTTAGAAAACTATATGATACATTGACTCTGCCTTTAAGCCATCCCCTAGAGAAATGTGAGATGCAACTGACAGTATAAAAGGAAAACAGTAGTGTTCTTGTCACTTGGTAGCTTTGCTGACTGAAGGGCTCCATACAGCTCCCAGATGGATTCAAGTTAGGTGTCCTTATTCTTTTTTATGACTCAGCAAAAACCACATAATGAGTGAGTAAACTAGTAGCATTGGATTAAGTTCCTCATTCCAGTCTTGGTTTCTTCCAGGATTCACTGATAGTATATTATTCATCATCTGTGCTTGCATCCATGTGCACGTGGGCACATGAGCTTAAGAAGGAGGGTATTCCATCCTTCCCAAACCATGTTTGGCTCCTTGTGGGCAGGGTCTATGGTAATGAGTAGGGCATCGTCCTGCCTGATTAATGGATTCTTTTGGGCCTGTAACCTCAAATGAAGTTTATATTGTGCTTTCTAGGATACCTCCACACCTGTGTGCTGGATCCTTGCCCCTTTGTGCTTCTTTGTGCAGCCAAGGGGTGCCAGCAGCCTTGAAGGAAGCTGTGGTGTGCCCTCTCCTTAAGAGGGCTGTCACAATGCGACTGGGTTCTTTTATAACTGGAGGTGTATTTTGGTTTACAAGGATGCAGTGGACATAGAGAAACAAGACAGTGTGGAGGCTTTCAGGCTTTTTTTTTTTTACTATGTACAATGCAACTATTTACAATAGGTATTTACATCAGGTATGTACAACACAATCATGGCTTTTACCCAGTGTCAGGTTTCCTCCCAAGTCTCTCTCCCAGAGACTATTCCCTTCTAGCTCTCTTGCTAACTGCTTCACTTCCTCCCCCTTCATTCCATCTCCCTCCCCCATTTTGGACTTATCAATAGAGAGTAAAGAGAAAGGAATGTGCTAGATTTACTGCTAGTGTGCTCAGCATGGCTTGTCTCCTTTCTTGGACCTGCTCAACCAAACCATCTGCATCTCCTTCACTGGGGAAAGAACCTCTTTCAGGGTCTTCTGCCCAGTCCTTCCCCAGAGACCAGGGCTTCACAATGACAGCTGTCTCCCTCCTTCCTTTCTTGGGTCTTGCAAGAAGATGCCGTAGCCAGCCAATTCCCTCCTTCCCATCTTGATCCTTGAGTGAAGATGTAACCTCTCTGGGATTTCATTTCCCTTCCTCCAGGGAAACCACCCATGGACTTTTCTTCTCCCTCTCTGACCAGGAACTGACAACCGCTTTACACACTCATGTAACTTTACTCTCCAACCTTTCTCTCCAGCCAGTCCATTTTCCACAGTCATTTTCTCTCCTGGACTTTTCTCCTCTCCTTCTCTCTCTCTCCAATTTCAGATCAGACTGGCAGCATGTCCCCCAGCAACTGAAGAGGTGGATGTCCCCACAGGGTGGTAGTCCCCAAAACCTATATAACAGGCTGGGCTATGGGAATGCTATCTCTACATCTCCCGACAACAGCCCTTATCAGCTGGTGTGAAAACACTGCTGCATTTCAAGGCTAGAATTGAGCTGCTTCTCCTCTTTTCCTCTCCATTTGCTCACACACACTAGCACACCAGCAACCATACCAGGTCACGAAAAACCATATCCTATAAGGCCACCCCTGGATGCAGAGGTGTTAGACAATTACCACCCAGTCTCCAACCTTTCCTTTTTAGAGAGTTTCTAGATTAGAGTTCCTCTTACCTTGCATAAATTTATGTGAGTATGCTTGAGTAAATCTGGGTTTTCGTTGTACTTATGGCATACTGGACAAAACATGCCAAAACTTCATGGAATGCTTGATGTGTTAGAGGTATGACTAAAGCTGGTAACATGGTATATACTTTTCTACCTTACTGAAAAGCATTATATGAAAGCCTTGATTGACAAAATGTGTAACGTGTAATGGAGGTTAATATCTATGGCCCCATCCAGTGATGATCACAGCATATGAAAGATTGCCACTTGGGGCATAAGAGGAGTAAAGGGTAAAGGGCATGAATTCAGAAATGAAATGAAATGAAATGAAAGAAAGATGAATATATGAAATGAAAGAAAGACGAAGGTATGTTATATGTTTGTGAAAGTAAGACAAAGGGGAAAGTTGAAATTGACTGAATAAAGTGGTTTAATTAGGAATAAAAATATAGGTCAGAAAGAATGAATTGGTGTTATCTAGACTCTTGTGGGTGCATATGAAAGTAGTAATTTATGGGTGGTAGTTGCATATTACCCTCCACTGAACTATGATAATGGAAACACCAGGTATGAGTTTTAAGGGGGGGAATCGTGTAACTTTCTAAATGAATGCGTTCTAAGAGAAAACACTATTCTGTTAGATGATAAGAATGAGACAAGGAAATGCAGAAGATATGATTGGACCATTTTGAGACTCATGTATGAATGGTGACTCATTATTAAGTATCTGCTTAGAAAAAGGTCTGTTTTGAATACATGATGTAAGCGTAAGTCCATTTATACATACGCATGAAAAGGAATGAATCCAAAAGCCTGACTGGTTCTCCCACCAATTTCTAAACTTCCAGCAGCTTCCCTCCCGTCCCCTCTCCTCCCTCCCTCCCTGAAGCAGCTGCCACCAATGGTTCAGCACAGTGTTTCCCACCCCAATCTTCCCAGCATCTTCTCTTCTCCCTCTGCCCTGCTCTGCTCTGCCTCAGCCAACAACAGCAATACTCATTTTTCAGTCCATAACTGTACCAAACATCTTTCAGTTCAGAGGTGCTCCCAAAACCAGGTGTTCTGTACTTGGAATGTTCTATGTACATCCCTAGTTAAAAGAATGCAGAACAATTGTTATAAAAAGTTATTTTGGGAGTAAGGAAGGGAAAGACTAAAAAAGGACTCTCCCTCTTCAAAATAACAATGATTAAATTATTTGGGATGCAACTGAAGTGAGAGAAGGCTGGAAGAAGTCTTTTAATGAATGATACAAAAGTCTAAACTAAAGAGTCTAAAAAAGAACTGAAGAAAAGAAAGTCATAAATGCTGTTAGAATGTTAAAAAACAGTAAGATTGCAGTAAGATTGCAGATATAGATGGTGTAATTGGAGACATGTTAAAATATGGATGTGGTTTGCTTACACAGTAGCTCCGCTTCTTATTTAATGTGTCTGTGAAGCTGCATCCATACTAAAGAATGCCATTATTGTCCCCCTATATAAAAGGAAATTTAGAAAGAATGAATGGAAAAAATAAAAATAATTAGTTTGTAAAGTATGTCTGGTGGAATTTTGATTGAAAGAGTACCAAAAGATACAATGCAAAAGATGTAGGAAGTAGATTGTGTCTTTTGCCAGGCAGAGTGTATGCAGACCAGAACTTTGTTCTGCAGGACTTTGGAAAATGTATGAATGTGAGAAAGCTTATTGCATGCTTGTAGATTTAGAGAAAGTATATGATAAAATACATAGGCACGAATTATGGAATATTTTCCATGAGTATGGAGTTGAAGGTCATAGATGAATGCAATATGAGGGGTATATGATGGAACCTACAGCAAGGAGGACTTCTTCCCAGCTTCAGTTGTTATGCCATTCCATGATATTTCTGGAACAGAAAGTGCTGACGTCAATGACTCATGCTGTTGCCATGTCATGGATGAACTACCATACTGTGCTCTAGATGGGGCTTTCCTTAACAACGTTCCAGAAACTGCACCTCTAGTGAAGAATGTGACTATCCATGTGCTAACCAAGACTATCTGGTATTATCACATAACTCTAATATTGTGGTAATTGCATTGGCTGCCAGCTGTTTTCTGGGTGCACATCAAATTGTTATATGGCTTGGAGCCAGATTATTTGCAAGACTGCTTACTCCAGATAAAATCTGCCCACCCAAGCCACATCTGCAGAAAGTGCCTGCTGAAAGTCCTTGGAAGTAATGGATGGGGCCATTTCGAGTAGGATGGCATAATGGGTGGGTAATGAAAAGTGAGCATTTTCTGCAGGAGCAGCCTGCTTGTGGAATACTATCCCACAAGATAAAAGTTGGGTACCTTCTGTCATGAGTACTGATGGTGAGCAGGAGGGGGCCTCTATCCAGGGGGGAAAACGCATGTGTAGTACTGAGGAGTTAAGCAGCCATTCAAACAGACACAGATCAGACCCGCCTTAACCTCTGGGGTTTATCTGTCTGGGTTTTTCCCACGCTGCTTCAGTTTGTTAGGATTTTCTGTCTAATGTAGCAGTAATAAAGCACTAGAGACCTATTCCTTGTCTCAGCGTGGTTCCTGGCTGTTAGGACATCAATCCTAACAAACTCTCTACTCCCATTGAAAGAGGGAGGAACAAAAAAAAAGCAAGAGACATTTGGGAAAATGTCTTCGGAAAACCAGGAAATTTGGCAGGCCATCCAACAACTGGCAGCAGCATTGCAACAACATCAACAGCAAGTAGATCTCCAGATCAACACATTACAAGCAGCCATGCTACAGCAGTTACAACAACCAGCTCCGATTAACCCACAACCGGTGCCAGCAGCAGCAGCAGCTCCGCCAGTAGTCTTGAGATCCCAGGGCAGTCTACCAGAGAAGTTTGGAGGAGAAGCAGGACAGTTGAGAACCTTTCTCACACAGTGCACAATGTTTTTCGACAGCAGACCAGCAGAGCTTCCCACAGACAGAACCAGAGTCACCTTCATTTTAAGTCTGCTAAAGGGTCCAGCAGCCAAATGGGCTATTCCCATGGTGGAGAACAACGACCCAATTCTCAACGACTACCAGAATTTTCTGGCAGGGTTCTGAGCACACTTTGATGACCCAATCAGAGAGGTCACTGCCAGCCGGGAAATTCGGAAGCTCAAGCAAGGCAACAAGAGAGTGGGAATGTACATTGCTGATTTCAAGCTGTTAGCAGGAGATCTGGACTGGAATGAGAGTGCCTTGAAAGACCAATTTAAACAGGGGCTGGATGAAGAAATTAAAAATGAATTAGTGTGCCAGAGAACACCAGGTACCCTAGAAGATTTATATCAACTGTCTGTGGTTGTAGACACCAGGCTAGAAGAGCTCAGACAGATGCAGCCGGGGAGAAACAGGGGCCTCAGGGCCCTTCCAGGATTTCCAGCTCTCTCCACAGCATCTCCTTACTCAGGACCAGAGGAGCCAATGCAGATCGGGGTGAGCAGGAGGCATATTTCTGAGGCTGAGAGACAGAGAAGGAGACAGAGAGCCCTCTGTTTCTACTGCGGAGTCCAGGGGCACATGGTGAGAGCTTGCCCAGCGAGAAGCCAAGCAAATTCCGTAAGAGCCCCAGGGCAAGCAGCTGAAACAAGAGCCACCTCCACCTCAACTTCCAACCAGGGAAACACCGTCGGTCTCCCTCCACAGAGCTCAGCAGGGAGACCATCAATCAAGAGGGGCTCATTCCGAGGATTCCAGGCAATCCTTTTACTACTTACCAGTCATAATGCACGTAAACCCAGAGCACCAGGTCAAGCTAGAGGCCCTTGTGGATTCCAGAGCTTCCACCAATTTTATTGATGTACAGACTGTACAAGACCTCAACATCCCGACCATAGAATTGCCACGTCCCATAGAAGTTGAGACCATTGACAGCCAGCCCCTCAAGGCAGGGCCGATTAGAAGTTTCACAGAACCTTTGCAACTAACAACGGGAGACCACACTGAGTGGATCCAACTTTATGTTACTGCATCACTTAATGTGCCTATAGTCCTGGGCACACCTTGGCTGAAGATCCACAACCCATTGTTGGACTGGACTACAGGAGCAATCTCCTTCCCAGCTAAGGAATGCCAGCACCACAAGATTCAAGCCGCTCTTCTCTCTCCAGCAACCAATGCAGCTACGGAAGAAGGGGGGGGGGTCCCGTTGCCAGTCAAGTATGCAGATTTCGCAGATGTTTTCAGCAAACAAGAGGCCACAGCACTACCCCCCCCCCCATAGGGACTGTGATTGCACCATTGATTTGATACCAGGAGCCAAGATTCCAGCAAGGAAACAATATCCCATGTCCCCCAAGGAACTAGCCACCTTAAAGGATTACTTGGATTCTAATCTCCAAAAGGGTTTCATCCGACCATCTACTTCCCAAGCATCTGCTCCTACCTTCTTCGTACCAAAGAAGCCTGACCCGTTGGCACCGGCAAACCAGGAGGCACCCATGAGAGTGGTACACGATTTCAGTTCCCTCAGTAAACTCACGGTAAAAGAAAATTACCCACTCCCACTAATATCTGATCTGCTGGATTGCTTACGGAAAGCATGCATTTTTACTAGGTTGGACCTCAGGAATGCGTACAATCTGATCCGGATGAAAGAGGGGCATGAATATCTGACTGCCTTCGATACCAGGTTTGGTAAATTTGAGTACCTTGTTTTGCCCTTTGGCTTGTCTAATGCAGGAGCCATATTTCCCCAATTTATGAATCAAATTTTCTCTGATTTACTAGATAAGTATCTAGTCATTTAGCTAGATGACATATTAATATTCTCTGAGGATGCTACAACTCATGTAACCCATGTACGTAATGTCTTACAAAGACTGAGAGAGAACAAGCTGTTCGCCAGGCTAGAGAAGCGTGCCTTTGATTTAACTGAATTACATTTCCTGGGCTATAAAATATCAACAGAAGGCATATCCATGGATCCTTCTAAGGTCCAGGCAATTCTCTCTTGGCAACCCCCCCGAAATGTGAAAGAGGTACAAAGATTTCTGGGGTTTTGCAATTTTTACAGGAGATTCATAAATAAATTTAGAGACAGGGCTAAACCCCTCACACAGCTTTTGAAGAAAGGGTCAAAATTCATTTGGGGGGAGAGAGAGCGAGCAGCCTTCCAAGAATTTAAGCAACTCCTTGCATCCCAGCCGCTTTTAAAGCACCCTGATCCCACGAAGCAATTCATAATGCATTCAGATGCTTCCAATATTGCCATTGGGGCGGTGTTATTGCAATATACAAACAAAACCGAGAATACATTGCTTCCTTGTGCCTTTTTTTCACGCATGCTCTCACCAGCAGAGAGAAACTATGATGTTTGTAACAAAGAGTTGCTAGCAATTAAAGCAGCATTCCAAGAGTGGAGGCACTGGCTAGAAGGTGCGACCTTTCCTGTGAAAGTTTGCAGCGATCACAAGAATTTACAGCTTCTACAAAACACCAGATCCCTCACCCCACGCCAAATCAGATGGAGCCAGTTTTTCTCCCATTTCAATTTTGTTATTTCTTATGTTCCCGGGGCGCAGAACTGTTTGGCAGATGTCCTGTCTCGATCCATTCAGGCAACCCCCGCTACTCACCAGGAGGTACAGGCTACTATATTACAACCTCACAACTTTCAGCAGTCTATGAGGGGAACCAGACAGAGATTTTAGCAGCAGGCAGACAAGCAGAGGACCTATTTACAAGAGTCAGAGCTCAGCAGCAACAGGACCCATATGCCAGGGCCAGGATGGATGACCTCCAGAGGGACCCGCAAGACACTGCCTGCCACTTTAATGTGGAGGCAGGAATCCTCTTGCATAGCGGGCAATTATACATTCCCCCCTCATTGAGGGAAGAAGTACTGAGACTTTGCCATGACCATCAAACAGCCGGTCACGGAGGTGTTTTCAAAACTCTCCATAGAGCTCTGAGAGACTACTGGTGGCCCAGGATGACTGCAGACATAAAGGGCTACGTGGCTTCTTGTCATACCTGTAGACGAGCCAAGCCTCTCCCAGGGAAGCCTGCAGGACTCTTGCAACCCCTACCCACCCCCAGTGGGCCTTGGTATACAGTTTCCATGGATTTCATCACTGATTTACCCCCAGTCCAGGGACTGACTTCCATACTAGTGGTGGTGGACCTTTTCACTAAAATGGTGCATTTTATTCCTTGCAAGGGCCTCCCATCTGCGCAAGGCACAGCGCAGTTGTTCATGGACCATGTTTTTAGGTATAGAGGCATGATAAATCACTTGGTGAGTGACAGAAGCCCTCAGTTCACTTCCAGGTTCTGGAGGCCCTTTTCCAGTCATTAAGGGTCCAGATCCACCTATCATCATCGCATCATCTGGCTAGTAATGGGCAAGCTGAGAAAATTAACCAATGGTTACAGCAGCATCTCAGGTGTTACACCACTTATCAGCAAGACAATTGGCCAGCCCTGCTCCCCATGGCAGAATTTACTTATAACAACTCTGTGCAATCCTCTACCAAGATGTCTCCTTTCCAAGCATTCTATGGGGTTAACCCTTGGGTGTTGCCCACCTCCTCCCAGCAGGGAATTGTTCCAGCCATGGCTGATTTTCTTAAAGAGCAACAAGCCGCACAGGAGTTGTAAAAGGAGCAGCTGAACAGGGCAAAGAGTGCTTACAAGAGAGCTGCAGATGCTCACAGACAAGAGGGGCCAGCAATTGTGGTAGGAGACAAAGTGTTGCTCTCTACCAAGTTTTTGACCTCTACCAGACCCTCCAAGAAGTTGGACTCTATGTTTGTGGGCCCTTTCACTGTGGTACAGCAGATAAATCCAGTGGCTTATCACTTAAAGCTGCCAGAATCCATGAAAATCCATCCAGTCTTTCACAGAGCCTTGCTAGCCAAAGATCCTCCCCCAAGTACCTTACAATTGCAACTTCCCCCCCCCACCTCCAGTAATTGTGGAAGGGGAGGAGGAATATGAAGTTGAGGAAATTCTGGACTCTAGGAGGAGGGGAAGGGGCATCCAATATTTAATACCCTGAGGAAGAGCACACATGGGATAATGCCAGAGATGTGCACGCACCAGCACTGGTTCAACGATTCCATCAGCTTTTCCCTCACGAACCCAAGCCTCGCACTCTACCAGAGATTCCTCACTTGACTGGGCAAGCAGAGGAATCCCAAGCAGAGGAGTTCATAAGTTGGCAACCTCCACACCCGCCTGAGACTCTGAGGCCAGAGACAGAGGAGAAGGGAGAGCCGCAGTCCTCCACCTCAGGCTTGCATTTCCCAATGGGGAGGGGGGAAGAATCTTCTAATTATCTAGCTATTTTCCAGCAGCAGCCACCTGGGCCAGAAGCTTTATCAGACGTGGAGAGCAGCACTGATTCATCCTTGGAGGAGTTTTATTTTTTATTCATTCATTCATTCATTCATTCATTCATTCATTCATTCATTCATTCATTCATCTATGGGAGCTTAGAGGGGGAGATGGACTCTTATGAGACCTCTGGAAGGGAAGGGGCTGAAATGGAATGTGAATCTGGAGGGGAGGGTGATGACATGAGTACTGATGGTGAGCAGGAGGGGGCCTCTATCCAGGGGGGGAAATGCATGCGTAGTACTGAGGAGTTAAGCAGCCATTCAAAGAGACACAGATCAGACCCGCCTTAATCTTTGGGGTTTATCTGTCTGGGTTTTTCCCACGCTTCTTCAGTTTGTTTGGATTTTCTGTCTAATGTAGCAGTAATAAAGCACTAGAGACCTATTCCTTGTCTCAGCGTGGTTCCTGGCTGTTAGGACACCTTCAGCCCTAACATCTAGGAAGCTTCTGAAACCTATTTATTCCAGAGAGTATTAGGGATGGTGGAGTAAGGGGTTCCACCATTGATAAATTATAAAATATAACATTGGTGTGAGTATGGAATGTGAACATGGATAGGATATTGGACTGTTAGTATGATTTTGCATAGCTGTGGTTTGACCTGGTGTTAGGATTAGCTGGTGTAGTTCACCATTTCCAGAGTATGCCCAATTGTATTATTTCAACAATCTTCGAGGAGGCTCCCATGTACCCCACAGAGCTTTATGGCAAGAACTAAAACCCTAGAGGGGCCCAAAGAACAGAATCGAATAAGTAAACGGAAGAATGAGCTCACCGATTTAAGAATTCTACCAAAGAAAGAAATAGCCACAGGAAGCACTCTCTCATATACAGTTTGGAGGACAATGAATAGGATGAGGGTGGGGGTACCAAAGTGTAAGACGAATCTATTTAAGTGGGGGTTGCTGGCTGACGGCACTATATTATGTGAATGTGGAGAAATCCAAGATCCGGTGCATCTGATGGTATGCCCATTATTGCCAGAGCCTTGTACTGTCAGTGACCTACAGCAAGCTAATGACAAAGCTGTGGTGGTGGCTACATTTTGGCAGAGCAAAGTTTGATCTGGACATGAAATAAATAAATAAAATGGTTTTGCTTAATTTATTTTGTTTTAAATGTGGTATATTGTTGAAGACGTAGTTTTACTGGTTTAGCTTTAAGCTATATATTTTGTTTGAAGGTATTGCTTATACCACTTAGAGTCATGCAACTGAAGACACTTAAAAACAGTCACTATTTTGTATAATGTTGTTTACTTTGAATGGGAGTAACATGATAGGCAGGTATACGTGTACAGCTGAATGCAAAAGTTGAACCATCCTTGGTCAAATTATATGTTTCAGTGAATCAGGATTGATTTGGAAGAAAACTTTTTATCCAAGGTCCCACAGTTAGTAAAGAATTTGAAGCTGAAAAGTAATTGGATATTTAAGAAAGACAATGATCTAAAACATTCATTCATCTCAACCAGAAAAGAAAGATAAATGGTTTTTAATGGCCTTCACAGTCCTCAGGCTTGAATGTTATTGAAAACCCCATCTCAGACATGCAATGCATGCAAGGAGACCTAAGAATATTTTTGAACTAGAAGAATTCTGAAAGGAAGAGTGGGAAAAAATTCCAAAAGCAAGAATAGAAACACTGAAATAACTAAATAAGTAGAATGAAAGCTAACTATAGGAAACATTTGGGAACTATTATTTCTGCCAAAAGAAATGTTACAAGATATTGACTGGGAAAGTGTCCAAACTTTTGCACCTGCCAGATTCACAGTTTTCTTACTTGGAATTTGGGAACTATTATTTCTGCCAAAAGAAATGTTACAAGATATTGACTGGGAAAATGTCCAAACTTTTGCACCTGCCAGATTCACAGTTTTCTTACTTGGAATTTATAAACAACTTGACATAAATAACATGCATTCAAAATTGCAGAGAATTGTTTAACTTTCAACCATATAAAGGGTGGGGCAGCTTCTGGTCACTTAAGGAGTGATTGAAACATACAGTTTCATGAGGAATACTAAAATTTTGCATACAGGTCTATGTAGGAAATGCTGCCTTAATGTTTGTTGAAGGAAAGAATAGCAGATGAGAAGAGGGAATGAGGTATAACATCCAGAACAGGAGGGCTCCATATTCCAGCATTTTATGGCATGTTTTATTTACCAATAGCAATCTTATTCCCTGAGTGCTAATGCTTAATTAGTCAAATAGGTACCATCCATGCAAGAAAGAGATAGCAGTCTTGGGGAAAACATAACATGCTGATGGATCTTTGTGGAAAATGGTAAAGAAATGGGGGTGGGGGGTGAGAGATAGAATTGAACCCAATATCAGTTAGTGGTTAATATGTTGGAATAGGATCAGGAGGATCCAGTTTCAACTCCAGCCTCAGCCATGAAAATTCACTGAGGGACTTTGTGGTGAGAAATGAGTGACCCAACCTACTTCACATAATTGTTCTGTGGAGCAATAGCATAGTTTCAGGACAGAATATGTATGCCACCTTGGGCTCTTAAGGAAAGGTGTGAAATAAATGTATTAAATGAATAAATAATCTTGAACAGAACTATTATTTTTTGCAACATTTTTATTAAAATGTCACTTATATGGACTAGAATGGAATTTATACTGTATACTTGGATTTCTTTCAGTGAAGTGTTTTGTGCTTCAGAAATGACACAGTTCTCATCAGGGCAAAGAGCTGATAATGGTTGTTTCACCCCACAGCCTTGACCTGGCATTTCCAATAGCCAGAAGATATTTCTGCCTTATAGAAGCAGATCTGTTGGAAAAGGGTTGCCTTGGTTTTGTGGATTTGCCTCAACATAGTGATTTCATGGAATTATTGTTGAATCAAACCACCCTGCTCAAGTTTTGTACAGCTCTAGTTGGTACTGATTAATCTAGTCTTAAAGCCTTGAAGGTTTGTTTTGTTCGTTTTAATGAAAAAAGCTTATATACTGTTCAACTATTACTCTGGACAAAATATTGCAGACATAGTAAGAGAAATGTGCTGCTTCTCTTGGTTTTACAGGAGCAGAAAAAAAAACTTGAAAATATGACTGCGCTAGCCATCAGTGCTACAATGTCTGAATGATAAAAGGAAATCCCTTTTTATTATTGTAGTTGTAAATCTGTTAATATTAAACTAAGCTTTCAGATTTGGAGAAGAAAGAGAATGCCCCTGACTCATGGATTTCTAGCACTTAGGTTTGGAAGGCTCAAATAAAAGAAAATTGATATATCAAATATCCACAGCAGTATTTTTACTAAAGGCTGTTTTCTGTATCTACCAGATTACAGGGATCTGTCCAGTTCTTCTTAAATTGCAATATATTTTGTGTGTAATTTCATAAAGTTAACAGAATTTGTGTTATTTCAAAACAACAACAGCACATACTCGGAGTTTTTTTTTTTAAAAAAAGCCCAAGGTTTATATTAGATTATGAAGAGGTATGTAGGGTAAATGTATTAATTGAACTGTTGTGTTCTTTGCTATACCCACTAATTAATTTAAATATTTTTTTGTTTGTGTGTGTGTGTGTGTCTTCCAGGCAGAGAATTCCGCACTGGCTATGGAAAATAAAAATCAGAGAGAGCAGTATGAAAGGTGTCTTGATGAGGTGAGATGGATGGAATGTTTGTCCCCTAGTTTTTTGTTAAATGTCTCCTTCCCCCTTCCGTATCCCAGCTTTCTGGCTTGCTTATATTTTGGTTTAATTCTCAATTTCAAGTTTTCTTACTATTGTAGAATGCTATATGTCTGAATCAACTAATTTACATACTTTCATTTTAGTGATTAGTACATTCTTTAGGATAACAAGATTTACTGCAAAGGAGCCATCACAGGGAGTTTGACTTGGCACAGTTCACTGCATCATGTGGTTTTTAAATTAACAAAAATTCTTGAACCTCAAATCTCCATGCATCACGGCCAACAATTCACCTAGGTGACTTGCAGTTTTGCAGTGAATAGAGGAGATTATGGTGGCCAGATGTAAATAAATATATTTTTTCCTTGTGGTGGCCCCAAAACACTTGGAAAAAATAGAGTTACCCAGAAATTTTACTCTGACAAAGGAGGCTTGGATATTGTTTGTCCCACCAGTGGTAAGCAAGTTGCCACAGAGTTTTTTGCTTGATAATGCTGATGATGATGATGGCAACAACATCATTTCAGAAGAGTGTAACAAGCCAATTGAAAAATCAAACTCTCAGTCTTCTACAAAATAAAATTATGAAACCAAATCAAGGTAATAAAAAGAAAAGAAATAGAATCCAATCAATTTGCAATCACTAAAGTAACAAAACTGATTCAGCATGCAATATCATTCCATATCAAAGTTGCTATTCAACAAATTAAATAGAAGCAATAAGCCATGAAAGTTCAAAAGTTGTGTTACCTGCATGGCTAAGGATAATATTTTGCAGTACTGCCCAGGCTGGCTTCTTCCACTGCACAGTAGATGGAAAGGAATATGTTTTTAAAACCATCTTATGTATGTTAAAATTGGTTGTTGTCCAAAGAGTATAAGGGAACCAGAGGCCAGATGCTGGACAACCTTTAGCCATGAAGAAACTAAGAGGGAAGAAGACACAACCAAAATGGTTGTATGGCATTATGTATCACCTGAGATAAGAAATGAGATGAAAGATCAGATTCATCTTTTTCAGAATCCCTGGATAGACCGCATTATTTTTTTTTTAAACCGACTGACATTCTTCTGTTTGAAAGTTAACCATGGAAACAATTGCTTTCAAATTAGTTGTTAATCTCTGCTATTTCCTCTAAGGTAAATATATCATGTACTTGAATTAAACTGTAGTGTAAACAGTACTTCATTTGTTTTACTTAACACTGAATTTTATTTATTTATTAAGAGCAGATCCTTTTGTCTTATTTAAAAAAACAAGATTACTATGTTCTATCTAAGGGCCTGAAGTTTAAATGGTTAAATGCTAGTTTTCTATTCTGGATTTTAACTGTCAATTTATTGTGAAGAGGCAGTATAATATATATTCACTGTATTATGCCAGCAAAGATTTTTGTATACTCAGCTGCACATTTTCAAGGTAATGTGATGTGTTACACTATACTTTCTTTAAACTAGTATACCAACTTTTGCAATTAGCTACAGAAAATAAAGATGTCTATAATGTTCACACTGTGTTCAGAAGCAACAGAAATAAGTATTTAATATGTATTACAAATCACATAATAAAAGCGTTTTAAAACTATTTTAAAATCCCCCCCTACCCATGTAAACAGCTCACTAGATGTCCTGGATTATTCTGTTTCCAATATATGCTCATATTTAAATTAGGAATCTTCCAGTGGTGCTACTTTGCTAGAACTCATTTTAATTAAGAAGCAGATAGTAAAACTGCTTCAGCTTTCACTAAGGTAAAAATCCTAGATTTCAAGTTAGATCATCATCATTCTGTTTCTGCAGTTCAGTAAGGTTTCTTCTGATCACTATATATTTTTCTTAAAATATTCAATAAAATATATTTAAAAATACTGTAGACAGATCCAATATACAAATGTTGATGTTCTCTAGAACTCTTCATCAGGACAAAGATGTGTGTTAAGTAAATATTGTCTACCATTTTATCATATGTACTTAGCTAAAGCTGCTTTAAGCAAACTGGTATCCTTTAAATATTTTGAACTGCAACTTCTATCAGCCATTGCAAGTATGGCCAATGGGTGTTGCTATCCAAAACACCTGGAGGGCACAGGTTGACAGAGTTAGAGTTTTAAGAGAGAAAATGTTCAAACTAGACTGTACTGTAGTAAGTCCAACTGTGGTTTGAGCTGGGAAAAAAAATACTGAATGCTATCCTCTGTGTGCCAATGGCTATTTGATTTTGCTCAATAAATAAGTATAGGAGAATGAAAGCAAATCAAGACACTTGGAATTACCTGTGAAAATTTGTGCTCTGGTACATTTCCCCACTTTAATTGAGGTTTCACTCTTGCACGAGACTTTCCTTTTTTTATTCTCCTAATCTCTTTAACAGAAAGGATCTGCCTTTTTTCCTTTCTAACCTCCTTCCATACACTCAAATGGTGGAGCTAAGAAGCATTATGTAGAGTATTACTGATTCCAGTTGTAGACAGACAAGCAATAGCTGCTAATATAAGTGTAAACTCATTTCATTTCCATCTTTTATATCAAATCAAAGAAGGAATCTCTCAAGTCTTTATCAGATTTCCTGTGTTATGTGGTGGTCAGCTGGCTAAAGATATGAGGATGAGTAAATATAAAATAATAGTAAATAAGCCTGGAATACAGGTCCTTGAACAGAATAATATAGGGGCTGAACAGATTCCAAAAGACCAACCATTTTCTTTGTTACTTCTGTTTTTCTAACCAACTAATATGCTTCTTTTAAGACCCTAGCAGACCCCTTTTGGGGCCTCAAGTTTAATTTACTAAGAAAATAATATGCTTTTAAGTAGTTTGTTAATTATTGGTAATTTTGTGCTGATGAGATTTTAAATAGCAGGATAGAAAACTTGAACTGAATCTTCAGAGCTAATTCTACCACTGAATCCCCACAAATGACATTATCTAACTCCTGAAACTAAATGGTATCATCAGTGATCAAGAGAGTGATCAAGTAGCTCAAATTCAGGAAACTGGAGCATGACAAAATAAAAAAAGTATTGATTTTATTTTAAGATATTACTTAACAATCCTATCTTAAGCAAATGTTACATAATGTTTTATGACATTTGTAGTAGTGTATTGCTTAGCTAATGCTCCATCTTGGCATTGTTAGGCAATTATTCAGTATTTCTATAAATAAAAATATCCATATATTATCTTCCCAATATCTGGAGTATCTTCACTTCAAACACTTGGTTTATTAAAGTTAGAGGAATTGCTAAAATATTTTACCCGTCTCTTCTCTGATTATATCACTCTGTGTATGCAGCTGTTTCAGAGAATATGTAGGCACTTTACAGAACTTTACAGAACTCCCAAAATTTAGAATTTTAATTTTAATTGTGGTGTTCAAAGTATTTGCTGATCTGCAGATAAAAAAACACTGCAGCATATTTGTTCCATTTTCAGGTGGAAGTGTGTTACAACTAAAAATATGCCAGGAGGAACTACTTTTATTTAAAAAGTGATAGTTATGCTCTTGTGGGTTATGACTACAGTTTTAATCTGTGTCTTGCGTTAAATCATACACATAGCTGTTTTATGTGACCTTGCTGTCTGTGTTTCCTTAGGCCAGAGAACAGTTTTAGAAATTATGGGAAGGGAATCAGTCATTTTATGAGAATGTGAATCAGTTCCAGCTTTTGACTTCTACACAAATAGAAGTATTTAGAAAAAAGTTGGAATCTTGTCTTATGTTCTAATCCACATGAAACAAAATTTTAAAATGAAATTAAGGAAAGGGACATCTCATTTCTAAAAAATAGCTTTATATATTCAAATTTTTATATAAGAGAGAGAGAAGGGATTCATAACAGAAAATAAAATGTTTGTATTAGTATATCACATCAAAACATTATTAATCACATAATAAAATATGTAATATGCTTTGGGATTTTAGATTTAATGAAGAATGGGAACCATTTTTATATATAAATAAAATGAAAATATAGAAAATTTAGGTTTTACTTAAGCATAGCTGTGTAGTTCTGTCATTTGATTTAAGTCAATATACTAAGTATGGTAAACTTCTACTCTGGTTGAGCTGTAGATATTTTAGTTTTCTGGAACATGCAATGCCACCTAGCTGTCATGAACAGACAGTCTGTTTTTTTCAGTCTGTGCAGGGCTGCTTTTTCTATTTGGAGGGGGAAAATGCTGATTTCTTCCTCTAAAGCAGCTGACTGACATATGGTGTGGTTCCTGGTCTGAATTGGTTCTACCCTTTTCACTCTGCAGGGTGAAAAAATGTTATGTTGAAGGGTCATTAAAAAGCCACCAAGTTTTGAAATAAAAAAAAGTTAGTAGAATCTCAGTTTCTATGGAAATTAAGAGAATTTAATTTTTTTTCCTAATTATGCAAAGTAGTTCTCAGCTGTGATTTATTTCCTCTGTAGGTAGCCAATCAGGTTGTACAAGCGCTGCTTACTCAGAAGGTAAGTCATTTATTTTTTTGTGGTGTCAAAAAATACTTAACTAAAATTATCAAGCTTTTTTGTCCAATAAAATAAGCATTATGATACATTGCATTGGATCATTGGGAATCACATGGATTATCCTTCTGAGGCCATTGAATAAAGATTAAGAATGTATTTTAACCAACACAAAGCAATGGCTTCCTGCTGATAAAAACCTGCCAAGTGTGAAGAATGCTGTTAGCAATTGAGAAGGCTTTAGTAACTTAAAGGGTGATTTTAAGATGAGCTAGACCTGAAATCTCATCCATATTTGGGAGTAGGTACATTAAATAAAAATAAATTTATCACTGATAATGTGTAGGATTAGAATATGACCCCATTATTTATCTACTCGGTCAGCCATTCTTACTATGCCATTCTTACAGATTTGGAACAACCGGTAACTCTTTACTTAGCATGTTCAGTTATACTTAGAGCTACTGATGGCCAAATTGCTACACATGTAATGAGACATGCAGCTGTTTTCCTGAAATGCACCTTGAAGACAGCCAATTTGTTGGGAACTGCTGTGCGATGTTAATTGAATTTTCTCACCTTCCCCCCAACTTGTATGTGTAGTCTTTTTATTTATATATTTTAGTTACTATTCATGTATGATATTTAAGCCCATTTTGCTATAGCAAGATTTGCTCTAGGGCAGTGTTTTTCAAACTTGGCAACTTTAAGATGCATGCTGGCTGGGGAATTCTGGGAGTTGAAGTCCATATATCTTTGAGTTGCCAAGTTTGAAAAACACTGCTCTAGGGTTAAAAATCAAAGCAAAATAGTGGTGGCCCCAAACAACTTAAAACTACATTTACAATGTAGGTTTAGCCCTTTTTCCTTGGAACAGTAGGAGTTTCCCCTTTTCTTTGCCTGCCAAAACTTTCATCTACCTAGAGCTTCTTGCCCCCCACAAGGCTGAGCTTATTCTTCTAGAAGAGGACTTTGCATTTTCCACAGCCAGAAATGCGGCATTTGCCTCATTTGTTTCTCACTTTCTTTCTGTCTTTTTCTCCCTCTTCTCATTTTTTGTTTTCTTTCTTTCCTATTTTGTCAGCCATATTACTTTCTGCCTGTTTCCTCTCTGACTTCCCTCCCCTCCCCTCCAGCTTTGCATACTATAGCCTTAATCTCCCCCCCCGACCGACTTTGCACCCATTGTTTTGGAGCTCCTGTTACTGTATTGCCATAGCCGAAAGGTTGCAGAGAGAATGGGAGTGGGAGTTTGGTAAGGTGGCCCTGAGCAGGCTGTGGCGCTGTGGTGTACCTGAAAGTGTGCCCAGTGATGGTTTCTTGGCCCACTCTTTGAAAAAGAGTGATGTATTTTATTTCTATATCCTATTTGTCTCTTGCTTTCCTTTCAGGGAGGCTAAGGCAATTCAATTCTTTGCATTCAAAACATGTGATGCAAACCTAAGTTTTCCCTAACTACTCAACTAGATGGCAATACATAGCCAACTTCAGGAAGTTAAGCCAGATTAGACCTAATTAGTACTGAGATGGAAGATCATCAGGAAATCCCAGGGTTACAAGCAAGACTGGAAACAACATAGTAGGCCAAGGGCAAAAGACTTCTGCATTATTGCCAAGAAAACTAAATGGATGTATCAGTTGCAGGATATTTCATCTTTACTATCTTTAACTAAAGTTTGCCAGTAATCAGCCCAGTTTTTTCATGAAGTGACTTTAATATTTCTGTATTTACAACTTCTTAGCCATTGGCTGAATAATGGAGTTAATTCACCATAAATAAATAAAATCCCATTGTACTTTATCACATGTATATGGCTGGGGCAAAGTTTATACAGTTGGCCTGTCTGTCTGTCTGTCTGTCTTTCCTTCCTGTGCTCCTTTTTCAGTATTTTTGGATCTGGGAAAACACTTCTGCTTTGTATTTTTTTTTTTTCTGAAAAAAACTATGTGGTTGCACCTCTTGATCAACTCTGTAGCCATGGTTATTAGGATTGTAGAAATCCATTTGGAGGGGTACATTGCAGACAGCCTGCCCAGATCCACATACGGAAAGATCTGGTCCTTTTAAAAGCTAAGTGTGGCAGGAGTGTCAGTGGAAGTGTTTTCAGTAGATGCCCTCTTGTGCTTCCAGGAAATGGAAGTACTCACGCTAAGCATTCAAAGAGTGTAGGGGGCTTTGAGTAACAGGTTTTACACAACTCTCACATTTATTACTTAAGGTAACAGTTAGGTGTTGCTTGATCTGTTCTCCATAGAGTACTGTATGTAAATTTGGCTAGCTAATTGTTGCAATGCTACATCCAGTGTAGTGCTGGGTAGTGACAGGAAACCAGTAGCCATGCTTTAGTGTTTTAACACCATAAAATTTATGAAACATTAAAGAAACAAATGAACCAGTCCCAGGAACAAATCAGAAATATATTCCATTAGTGTCTGCTAGACAAGCCCTGAATTCAAGGGCCTACAAGAATCAGATTAGCATTCTACAGCATAAAGACCCTTCTGTGAAGGTGTATTTGAAATTGTGTTGGTCTCAATATAGTATTATCTTATTTTAAAACATCATCCTTCCTTTTTCAAAAGAAGCAAAGAAACCAAAACAAAAAATAGTGAGGGGTAGGGAGAGAATGTTCTCATAATGTATTTATAGGACCTTTAGGATTAAGATTTTTTCCCATAACTGCTCCTTTTGACATTATCAGAAGATGCAAAAACCACAGGTTCTAGGGACTCCTTGTGAGTGGACCAAGAATATAGATTAAAATGTATTTAATAGAGTGATTTGCTTGATATTGACAAAATTTGACAGATGCACAGCCTTTGCTGAGTAACACTAGCTAATTTAATATCCTGAAGGGGAAATACAAAGCATTCTAAATGTTAATGAATGTTAACTCTTACAGCCCTTTTAATGCTATCTGGACTGAAATCATTTATAAAAAAAGGACAAGAAGGCAATACTGTACAGTAAATAGGAAATTAGGGTTTGGGGGTCAATCACAAATGGCTTCTATACGAATCCAAGTAATAACTGGTAAACAGATAAGTCTTCTACTACATTACACTAGGACAGAACAGGTCATGTCACCAAAAGATGATACCCCAGAGGGACTTTGTAAAATACAGAAGGAATCTTAAGAACTCTTAACAAGAATAATACCATGCAGGAACACTACATGTGGTTACAATACTACCCACAGTATTATACTGTGAAATTTCAGTTGTCCTTTAAGGGATACTTTTGGTGGTGTTTTTGTTATTTAAATTAAGCACTTCTTATAATAGTTTAAGGCATGAAGTACAAATAGCCCAAAATTATATCAAATGATTGTGATTCCACCAGGAGATCATATCAACCAAGAGAGCAAAACCTTGAGAGATTTATCAAGTCACTGAACTCTTGAGATCAAATTTGTAGTTTGAAATAGGCACTTTGGATAAGATAGTTCTTTGTAAGACATGGAATTCCTTCAGTGAGCCCAATTTTGAGGAGGAAATATGCTGAAAAATATATTCCACTGTGAACTCTCTTCCAAAACAGGATTGTTATTATGGGGTTTGCTCCCATTGGCTCCACAGATTATAGTCTTGGTTCAGAGATACATGAAGGAGGAATAATGGTTTTATAAACTGAAGGAGGAATAATGGTTTTATAAACAGTCATACACTTGCAAGCAAAATATTTCATGTTTTGGAGCCCATGTTGTGTAGTGGTTCGAGTGTTAGACTAAGAATGGGGAGACCCAGATTCTAGTCCATCTTTAACTACAGAAGCTCCCTGGGTAACTTTGGGCCCAATGTTTTCTCTCAGCTGAACCTACCCCATGAGGTTGTTATGCAGGAGGAGCACTGTGTTCACTCCCTTGCAATTCTGTACAAAAAAGCAGGTCATCCATCCATCCATCCATTGGTGTCTTCTGGTATGCTTTAAGATATCTAGACTTCTAACTTGACATAGTTCAAATGGTAATTGGGACATTCAAGAACTTCTTTATCAGGAGCCCTGCTGGAAAACAAAATGGAGGGATCTTTCTGGATGGCAAAAATGGGAATTAATAATGTACCTATGTGATTTGCTGGATCATATCATGCAGATTGGCCAACTCTGGTGTGTGTGAGAGAGAGTGAGAGAGAGAGAGGGAATCAGGAATGTCTGTGCATTTGCCTGATATGGTGATAGGTTAGATGGGGCCAGTAAACTCAACCTGAATCTTGGTAAGATAGAAATGATATGGCTAGATGGTTCTCCATTTGGGAATAAGAGAGATGGACAGTTCAGGGTGGGACTGTGTTCCCTAGTAGGAGCAGTCATGTCGATTGGGAGTCTGCTCTGTTTCGAAGCAGGTGCTAAAATCACAGATAACTTTAGTGACAAGGAAAGTCCGTGCTCTACTCTGGCTGGCCAACAGGTTTGACTTTCCTGGATTGTCATAATAATCTCAAGACTGGGTTATTGAAATTCACTCTAGATGGGGCTTCCTTTGAAGATAGACTGGAATATATAGAATTTAGTTGCTGACTTGTAAGTGGGATCATGTAACTCTAATACTAACTCTGCACTGGACTGGAGCCAAACTCTGTTGGTATTAGCATATAAAAGATGTACATGATGCAAGTATTTTAAAATGTACCTCCCCAGTATCAATGAAATCATGCTTTGGGATCAGACAATGCTTATGGTCCATCCTATGGGTAAGTTCCCTAATAGAGTCATCTCAGTGATGGAGCCTCAATTATGTAATGAATTCAGGATTCAGTGTTGCAGTTAGCAACCAGGTATCTTTAACTGGGAGGATATTCTGAAGAAGAAATACTTACCTTAGTGGTAAGGTTGTAATAATATGATTATTGTATAAAACCCTTTCAATATCTGTTTCTTTTAATGAACTATTTTACGAATGCTTGCTTGATCTTTCTGTGAACCACTGCTGTTCTGAAACACTGTTCAATAATTGGAACATCTAGCCATTCACATTGTAATCTTTCACTTTAAATCCAGGGACAGCAAATGTCAACACCTAGGTTTTAAAATGAATGATACATAGGTAGTGTTACTTGGTTTAAGTTAGTCTGAATTCCCAGGTCTCATAAAGCATTTATTCTTTTGAAGTCTGTGGTTTTCAATCTTGATTGAAGCTGCTAGCTCCTCCATATCTTGATTATTTGCTAGAAACTCGCAAGAAGTGGCATTAGCACTTTTGCTTTCTTAAACAGAATATCTATAATAGTTCTCTATGTGAGGCCTGAGATGATGCAGTTATTACCAGGGCATCTATTTGCTGAATTAAAGGATTTAGAATTGTGCTGCACTTCAAATAAAATATCATTGCCTCCTTGTCACTTTAGTAGGCAGAGAATATATAACTTGGTTAGCCTTAGGGATATTTTAAATAAGCACTGCCCTCGTAATGCACTCAGGCAAAATGATTTCTTAGTTCATTCAATGTTAACTTTGAATTAAAGCTAAGCTATGTTTTCTTCAGCTATCTCTTAACAAAAGTTCCATTGTGTTATCCCTTTTTTCTTTTCATCATTCTGGCTTTGACATAGCACAAGAGAAGACAAACACTCGGATTATTTCAGACTATTCCACATTCTAATATCTAACTGTTTATGTACTTCTATATCTTGTTAATATTGTTAATGAACACACACACAGGGAGTTAAAAATTATTTTTTTCCTTTACACATGCTTCAAAAATAAACTGTAGGAAGATAGGCAATGTGGTTGTTCTCATTTTAAGACATTTGTATATCATGTATAGAGTAACAACCTACAGAAATTTATTTCTCTGCCATTGTTGCTGATGCGTGATCATTTTGCTGAGTCAACACAACAGTTTAAGAATTTCTGTATAAGCTAAGTGACAACACCCAGGGATCTTAGCTGATACTAAAAAACTAAGCAAGATTGGACCTGGTTGGCACTTGGATAGGAGACAACTTGGAGATCCCAGGATTGTGGAATAGAGTGGGAAGTCAAAAACTATCCCCAGAGGAAGCAATAGCAAGCCATTTCTGTGCTGATGGTAATGTCCGTAGAGTCAGCAGGTGGTAAGCTGAGTTCCGGGGAGTCTTTATGTAAATCTGCTGAGGCTTGTTGCATCTCTACATTCCAGAAAAATCTATCTTATGAACAGTTCACTGTTGCTTTCATTGTTCTTCTGAAAAGGTGACACAGTATTCCCAGGCTGGTGTTTATAGTCTCCCTCCCCCTCTCTCTCTCTCTCTGTCTCACACACAAATACACACCATTTTTCACACAGAAATACAGACATTATCCCTTTCACTCCTCCCATTTAGCCGAATCCTCTTCTTGTACACTATTATTTGTATGCTTCCAGATAGACACTCTTGAAAATAGAACGTACAAAACTTTGTTAGCTACCATATCTATGGCCAAAAAGGTATGTCTTAGTGTTACAATGCATGCAGATGGAACAGAACCAAGGACCCATCAAAAGGATTTAACTTCTATGGCTAAATACATTTTTCACTTTGGGTACTCTCTTGAATCCAGGACAGAAGACCCATAATTGTGTTGGCTGTCCAGATTTTTTGCTAATGTGCAAAATGATTAAAAATATATGTGACTTCTTTGTTTTCATAGGTGCAATATTCAGAGAAAATATATAGTTATCTATATTTTCACATGTGAGCATTACATGAATGTCTTTGGGCTGTGATTTCTATATACTTCTATAATTGAAAAGAATTGGGAGGTATACAGAGCTGACAGATACTGACATATAAAATATTAGCATTGGAAAAATCTTCATGTCAAACTCAGCTCTTGGTGACTTCATGATCACATCCATGCATTTTTCTTATTGGAAGTATGGAGGAAGTTTACCACTACTATCTTCTAGAATGATTTTTTTTTTCTTTTGCAACTTCCCAATCTAGAAGTTCCTAGTAATTTCCCCTCCTTGTAATAGCAAGGTCCAAATCTGCTTAGTTTTTTGAGATCAGCTATACTTTACTATTGCTGTTACCCAGCTGGGCTATAAGTGTATATAGAAGTACAATTTTTATTTATTTATTTTATTTTTATTTGTCAAATTTTGCTACCGCCCATCTCCCCCCAGAGGAGGGACTCTGGGTGGTTTATACTACTGTCAGAAGCATAAGTCTTATTCATCTGCATATCCAATTTGGTCCTCGAATAAACCTGAACCAGTTTTAGGAGGTCTTTCTCAATTATATTTATGAGGCAGTAAAATGTGCTTTTCATTCTTCTCAAAAAGAGAAATAATGAACCTCTGACTCAGTTCAAAGAGTTTTAAAAGGGGTAGTTTGAAGAATAACTAATGACTTGTGTGGCTCTAAATGTCCCATTTCCCCCATATGCTTTTGAGTCTTCCTTGTTTTGTGCTAAATAACCAGTTATTTGTGTCTTATTACAGTTATAAATAGCTATTGATATTTGTTGGAAAATGCTACTGTGATATCAGGAAAATCCCTCATTCCATCTCATCCCATCCCCCTCCAAAATACTGGTTTCCCAGATATAGTAATGTGAGCATTACATGAATGTCTAATGTCCATGGGAGACATGAATTATTCCCATAGGCCATGTACTATATCTCCCCTGCCCACATCCCCCCCCCAAAAAAGGTAGAAAAATTGATTCAGTGACTTGCTTGTATAGCTCCACAATAGCTGGGCTTTTGTGGACTGCAATTTTTCAAATTTCATTGGAATATTAAAAGAACTAATGTACCTCACTGCAGATTTAAAGTTTCACAGGGAGATATCAGTGGAAAAGGGATAGATATGATGCCAGTGCTGGTTGATTTATAAGGCAGAGGTTGAGAGAAACTGTGTAATATACTCATGTCAAATATAGCTACCCCTGCTCAAGGTAGCTTTTATCTTCTTTTCACCTGGCATTGGTTTGCTTTTCCCATTTTTACTTGGGATGAAATATAAACTTGCTCAGCTCATCTTTCTCCAACACACCGCAATATGCAGTATAAGAATGCTTCTAGAGCACTCTTCCTTATGGGGAAGTCATTATTCATTTTATTTTATTTTATTTTATTTATTTATTTCTCAAATTTATACTACCGCCCATCTCCCGCCAAAGAGGGACTCTGAGCAGTTTACAATAAATTTAGCATATAATAATTTATATTTTATTTATCGTTGTAGTCTTGTGAATACAGACATAGCAAAATTCATCAAAATAGTTTTTGTACACTCACCTGGAAAAAAATATCCTTGAATATTTGGAATTACTTCTAGGACAGATGAGTAAAGAAACATACTATTAACTCTTCAATTAAAAGTCTAAAACATTTATCTCACCTTCCGAAGGTCACCTTTTAAACATTCTTTAGAGATACTAGTGCTGAAACTATATTTAAATACACACATACACACATATACATACATGCATGCTTAACTTTAAAGATTAGATCTTATATTGAGTGTATTCTAGTACTCACGTAACTTTTCAGGTCATGTGTTGTTATCTTGTTATTGATGCCCTTTTCCTTCCTGCTCTAGGATCTGAGGGAGGAATGCTCGAAGTTGAAAACAAGGGTTTTTGACCTAGAACAACAAAACCAAACACTAAATGTGCTATTCCAGCAAAGAGTGAAACCAACATCTGGCATACAGTTTCAGGTATTCATGAATAAATGTATTTAAGAGATATTACTGTTTTATCCTGATTAAGTTGCCTAACATTGGATAGTTAATGGTAAACTCAACAAGAAAGAATGACATTTTATAGACACAATATATTACAAGAACATGGCATCTGAAGCTACTGTATTCCTTTTGAAATGGAAAATACAGGTAGTCCTCATTTAGGACTTTTTGGTTTAGCACCCCTTCCCTGTTAAGTTTTTGGAGAGCCTTGAAGACCTGGTTCCTTTGGAGGGCATTTGGGGATGAGATAGACTGCTCAACTACCTCAGAGGTGTGGGCACCTCCTCTTAATATAGTGGGGAAAGTATTTTGTGGGTATCTTCTGTTCCTTGTGGATATATGAGTTTAATCCTGTTACTGTAGCAGGTTGTAGGCAGCTCAGAGTCTTCTGATAGGAACAGTCGCACAGAAATCTGAGTAAATAAAATAAATACATAAAGAAATGAGAACAGTGGAATGAAAACTAACTGGATGATCCAGTTTTGATCCAGCCCAGTATGTAGAATATGGTTGTTCATGGAGGGATCATTAACATAACATAACTCCTCTACCACTACTTTTCTGATATAGCAGCAGTATGAATGTTCATTCAGAAATGACACAAGGAAAATGGAACCTTTTTGCATATCCCATATTTCATCTGAATGTGTGCCTCACCAAGCAGAATAAAATGCACCAGTTGCATGTGAACAAGTACACAGATCTTACAGTGAAAGCAGAGAGGCCGCATTCTATACTATCTAGATACCTCTAATTGCAGGGACTAGGTTTGGATTTATCTGAACTTTTTATGGTTGCAGTGCAAATTCATGGAAGCCAGAAACTTTAGAATGACAGTGATATAAGTCTATTGATAATCCAAGCACACCATAAGCCTGCTCACTTGCACAACTATAAAAAAATAGTAATACTTTTCAGGATTCCTCAGTAGAGAAAATTCATACAATATCAGAAGAGGGTGCTGTAGCACAGTAACAAAATTAAATAAATTAGGGGAGACACACACAGCATGGCTTCTGGAATTCTTTCCAACCCCTGAATAATAGCAATTATCTGAAACATATGACCAGAAATAAGGAGGGAAGGGCACTGCCCCATATTGCCTCTCCTGTAAGGATGTCCTGGGGGATTTTTTTTCTCCAATGCTCCTAGCCAGGTCTGGCTCATTTCTTACTCTGTGGTGGTGGTGTTGCCTTCTCCTGTCCCACCAAATTTGTTGCCATTCTGTTTTGTATTTGGAGAATTATCCTGCAAATGGACAGAGTCCCAAGTTCCTTTACTTAATTTCTTTCTGCCATTCTCCTGGGTTGGAAAGAATTTTAAAAAAAACAACCTCCAAATAAAGCTGTTTTTAGTTTATCCTGTTGATATGTCCACCCAGACATATCATTTCCAATGTTTTGCCATAACTGTGACAAACTGGGTTGATTTTGTGTCTGCCCTTCCCTTCCTTGCCTTTCATCTGTCCTCATTCTAGTTTTTGAGTGATGAGTGAAAAATCTGGACTGAAACGTATTTGGATTTAATTACGTTAAATAATGAGAGAAGACATACAAAATGCTCTCCTCAGAGAACCTCGACTGGTTCTAACTTTGAATGGTGGACTGTTGGTATCTGGCACGGTTTTTCTTATTTGAACGTCATTGTGTCTACTTAATAGTCCATTTTAATGCTGTTTTGGTTCTATTGGAATGTACAGCTGCTTTTACGGCTTTTTATTGTGTTTATATTGTTTTATTATATTTGCTAGTTTAGTTTATTTGTTTAGAAGTGGTGTTTGTAGATGAATAATAGTAACAGCTGATAGACACCATAATCTTAATCATTTACTATTTAAAAGCACAGAAAATACAGCATATGCAATTAGATAAAACAATTGGATTTCTGCTTGTAGTTCAGAAAAAAATAAAGAAAAAGGCTTAAAATGGGGGGGGGGGGAACCGTTGCACTTACTAGTGAATACTAAAAGAAATCAGAAACAGATAAAAGAAAAAGGAATGTAATAATAACCTACTAGCAGCAAAAGAAACAAAATATAATCGAATATCAAAAAAGAAATATAAACAAGAATTTGACTTTCGTATAGCTTTCTAAAGCAAGGTAGAGAGAAAGCTATAAACAAAAGAAGCTGCTTCACATGACGCCAGTTTTTGTTGTTGTTGTTGTTAATGTAGTCCCATGTTGATTCTGACTTGCATCAGTTCTCCAAATGCTCCAGAAATAGGATCTTCACATAATTAGTTTGTAGCAGCAAGGGGAACTGAAGAGGACCCCTCCTCATCCTAATCCAGACTTCCAAATAGTTCTCAATGCAGATAAAATAAGAAAATGTAATAAAATACAAAACAAAATAAAAACAGATAAAACCAGTACAGTTAGTTAATAACAGTTGTCTGAAACAGTTAGTGTCAGCAAATGGAAGCTCAGCTTATGGACCAAACACCTGTTAAGTTAGAAATGGCTGTACTGAACAGTGAAAGATCATTGCTGACCCTGCTAGCCCCAGACCACCTTTGGCAGGGAGACCTTAGGGTGGCACCAGGCACCTGGAGGGTTCTAGCTTGGCTTCAGGTGGTCTGACCAGACAAGCAGAAATCCTCTTTAAAGGATCTTAAAACTCAGGATAGGGAGAAGGCTCTTTCAGATAATCTTGTCCCAAGACCTACGTGACATGGAAATCATTAGCATTATTTTGAATTCTGCCTGGGGGAAAAAGCTAGAGAAAACATGGATTTTAACTAATTCCTTCTGTGAACAGTGCAGTCACGATTGGCTGGGATATTTCTGCACATATTCTCAAGAAATCCTTAAACTATAAAATGATCATTATTCATCGAGACATCTTTTTTCAAAATAACTGTTACAGTAACATCAGACTGATGATACAAAATCAAGACACACAACACAGTAACACATGTTAATTAAATCAGCACAATTTCTCTTACCTTTCTAAGAGAAACACATTTATAACAATATGAAGTTTGATTGCAATCAGTAGCATAAGAGAATCTAGCTGTCCAATAGGTTATAAATGAGGCCTAATATTTAACATATAATTAAATCATCCTTGCAGAAATCATAGCCAAAACTGTACTAATGTATCATAATAAACCAGTTATTTTAATATCATTTCTCTGTAGATGGAATTCAACTACCTTCTGCTATTTAGCTGTTAATAGCCACTCTACTCTTACTAATACACATTTAGTATGCTGTTGTTCCACACATTTTTTATATCTTTAAACAAAACCAGTGACAAGTTAATCATTTTTCTGAGGAATCCAGTACCACTAACTGTCCGTTTGTCTGTTAACCTTCAATTGGGTGAAATGGTGCATCATAGGGCAACAATTTTTGAACCAAGGTACCTCAAATGGGCTAACTTACAGAATGCGTCCAAAATCTGGGAGCCATAACTCCTATGGGATTGAAATTTGGCAAAATTATGGCTGCTTCAGCACCACCACACTGCTGCCACTTCAGCGCTGCTGTGGTCAGCCATAGTCACATGATTGTCATTTCCAGTGCTCTCTGACATCTTTCCACAAGTCAGTGGGAAGCCAGCAGGAAGTCTAAACTTGATTGTGATTGCTGACACTCCCTGCCAGTTTCCCACAAGCAAAGTCAGTGGGGAAACTAGCAGGAAGTTGCAAGTTTAAGGGCAGCAGGCAAGTAAGTGGCTGCTGCCGGGTGGGGGAGGGAGTGAGGGAGTGCGTGAGAGGTGAGGTGAGGGTCAGGAGCATGCCCAGGGTTGTGTGAGAGGCATGAGGGTGCAGTGCAGGTCAGGGAGGGTGCATGGGGTTATTTGAAAAAAGAACATTGCTAGCTGTATTCAAGGTTGTCTGTGGGTCTCTCTCTGTGTGTATATATACATGCACAGATACACATTCAAAGTAAAGCAGCAATTTCTTTTTCTTTTATCTTTTTCTTTTAAATCTCATAGCTGAGGAGAAGTAATCTTGTGAGAAATAGTTACTTGCATTACTCATTTTTGGCACATTCAGTTTCAGAGCAAAGTTCACAATAAAAAAGATGAGAACATAGTTTCCATTCTTACTTTTGAAAAGGTGTAACCCCAAGAATTTGAGTGCACAACTTCCTCCTTTGATAGATAGGTATAGGTACATTCTTTTTCCACTCTCATTTGTGTTCCCCATAACCAACTGAAAGAAAAATTAATACTAATCTAGATCAATTTTATGTAGGGGATGTTTTATACAACATCTTCAAAGGTTTTTTATAATCAAAATATTATTAAAAATTTCAGTGTCATACATTTTTCACACAGAGAGATTGGCAACATCATGGAGCCTGGTAATATTGAGAAAGAAACATTTGTATTTATCTTTGGGATTTGATTGTGCAGATTGGTACATTAATTCATTGGTGCTAGAAATTCAGAGCATCCATTTTTGGCAGTAGATGTCAGGCAAGGGAAATCTAATTCCCATCATGAGAAGATTAGATAAACCAAAGTCTGATCCAAAATGGCCAGGCTTTCTCAAAACAGAGCATTTCACACTCTGACATACTGGATATATCCAAAGTGAAATATTTTTATTTGGCAGTGCCTCAAGCCAACATCTTATCTGGGTGAAGCAGCTCCAGTGACCACATGGAGATTCCTCTCAGATTAGCTTTCCCATCTGTAATGCATATGTTACTCCTTTGATTATTGTTTTGGGGTTAAGCTTTCATTTTAATTTAGGGTGTTGTTTGTTACATTTTGTTTTTCTAACATGTCATCTTTCGGCAAAGAGGTAGCTGTTAAATTATTTGTTTTTATTTGTGACTGCAGTTGTGCTTTCTGTATGAAATAACTGGCAATGCTATGGGTTCCATATAAATAAGCACAGGTCTGTTGATTAGGACATCCGTTTAATACACTTTCCCTGTACTTTGGAGATCCTTTGAATGTGCAGAAATGTAAAATCTCTTTCAGCAGGGCTGGGAGTATTTCGGCTTCTCAGAGGACAATCAGGAGAACAAAATTCAAAAAATATATTGAGCCTTTGCCAAGACTTGGAAAAATCTCATCTGTCTGCCACCAACCCTTTCAGTTTTCTTCACTTAAATTACCAAACATGACCGGTGAAATTTTAAGAAGCAAATGGGAGATTTATGGGCAAAGTAATTGGCTGGAAGATTTCTCCAATTTTCTCCTGGGCAAAGAGAAATTCTCCAGCAATTTCTCAAGGAAGGAATGATAGCACTGCAACTGAAATAAAACAGTGGGGAGATTTTCTTTTTGATTTTGATTTAACAAAAGAATACTCCTATATGCCTCTTTATCATTTCATAACTAAGTACAAGAACACCACATTGCACCTAAGAGAATTTCTCCAAAAGTCTCTTCTTTTTTGAAGGCAGGTCTAAAGCAAATTCTTTTTCATCAGATGAAATGAAAATTGGCAGAGAAAATACAAGAGAACTTCTCAGGCTAGCACTATTTTTTTTCCTTTTTATTTTTCTACCATGTTGGCTAGTAATATGCTGACTCTCAAAGATCTGTGGAAGCAGCAGTTTATCCAAGGGCTCTTATATGCAGATGCCCATAGGATCCCCTGAGATGCCCCTGCAGATCTTCATGGAAAAACTTCCTCTGTCATAGTTCCAGCCTCTGAGTCTCAGCTCCCTAATTAAAACACCCACCTGCTGTGAAATCAGATTTCAAAACAGATCTTGAAGAATTTGAGCAGCATTTTTATCTTTACTGTAGCTACTTAAACATTTTTATCTGTATTGCAGCTTGCATAACATGTTGTTAGTAGTCAACAGTATGGTATGTTTAATAAAATAATATTTAATATGCATACTATGCCAGATTTTTCCATAGAAACGGCTCTGCTGATAGGTTGCTAATCCTCAGCAGTATCCTATGGGCAGGGGGAAGATGGGCTTTAAAATTGGCAGGATGGCGAAGTGTCAGAATGCAAGACCCACCCCTTCTGTATGTGCATCAGAGTTGTACGTACATTGAAAAGGGGTGGGACATGCATCATGACATTCTTTCAGCTCTCTTGCCAATTTTGATGCACTCCCTATGGATGCCACTGCTGAACCTTATGTCAGGTATAATCCAAATTACAGTTGCCTATTTAATCACCAATTCTGTTACAGAAGAAAACTAAAGAAATAGTTAAAGATTCCTATATTTCCAATAACTACATTCCTACATTTCAAATAATAATTACCTTAGGGACCGTCTTTTCCTAGTTCTTTCTACCCATCCAGTCCAGTCCAGCAGGGTGGGCATGCTCCGGGTCCCGTCAGCCAAGCAATGTCGGCTGGCAGGGACCAGGAGACGTGCCTCTTCTGCTGTGGCGCCTGCCCTATGGAACATCCTCCCTCCTGAGATTAGGATGGCCCTGACCCTTTTGACCTTTCGGAAGGCCTTGAAGACCTGGCTTTGTGCCTGGGCCTGGGGCCCTGAGTGTGTGAAGGGCCCCATTTCATGGTTGTGCTAACACCAATGGCTTTTAAGATCTCTCAGCTGTATTTATATTTATATTTAATTTTTGGTACTGTTTTTATTGTTTTTATTGTTCGATTGTTTTTATTATTGTTAGCTGCCCAGAGTCACCAGTTTGAGATGGGCGGCTATATAAATTGAATGAATAAATAAAATAAATAATAAATGAATTTAGGTGATATTCTATGGTTTAAATCCCTCATAAGGCAAAGATAAGGTGTTGCCTGTATCATAGGTAGCTGGTAAGAAATATGACCACTAGTGGAGGTGGCAGGTATACTTTCCATAGTAAGAGCTCCAGTATAACAACATTACAACAGTCATCTCATTTTACAGTTAAAACTATGTAGCCAAAATAGCCAAAGTTTGGCTGAATTCATATTCAACTGGCTGAATTTGCTGCATTCAAACTCCTCTCAACAGAAGTTGGAAGGGAGATGATCCTCCCCTCCTCCTCCTCTTCCTCCTCCTCCTCCAGTTGGCTTCGTTTGGAATTTACCCAGGACTTAACTTGTTTTGTGCTTTGGTTGACTGCAGTCTGACAGAGGTTTAGATGAGTGTAACTTAACTGCTGTGCCCTCTCTCTGCTCAATTTCCATATCTGCCTGTTTACTGGCAGATTTTTTGCTGCCAGAAGTAATGTGCCTTGTTCTAAACCTCTCCACCTGGCACATTTTAAAATTAGGATTCTGTCCTTTGATAGCATTATATTTAAGCCTCGTTAGGTTCTTTGTAACAACACTTGTTTTAGTAATAGTCAAACTTACTAATGTTCTGGATGGGACCACAAATAGGACCAATATAGATTGTTGATAGGAAGATGCAATAGTTAAAGTAAAAACTGTTCCATAGGCATCTTATAAGAATGTCTTAGTTGGACTGTCTTCAAATAGACTTGCTCTATCTTTGTACACAGACATTGGCATTCAAAAACAATTCTGAAATACCTGGATGTAAAACTAAAGTCACCATATGATTTATTAGTGCCTCTTCTTTTCTTTGAAGCGCTTCTTTTCAGACTATACTTTGAACTTAGTGGATAAGGTCCCATAAGCTCTGGGACCAGTTTTGCTGGACTTAAATTATTTCATTTTTAAACTGAATTTTGTATGGGCTTTCCTACCAAGCCATTCATTGTGTGCAAGGTCCATGCTCATTTTAGTGTCATTCCAGTTTTAGTGTATGCTTTGCCAAAATTCATAATTCAAATGTAGAATCTTTTATCATGCAATGCTGAAGAGGAGCAGTGGGTGTTGATTACTAGTTCCAAATCTTGGTTTTACCATGAGTTTGCAATGGCAATAAAAGTTATAATGTGTAATCGTAAAAACTGTTGATAAAAAAACTTGCCTCTCTTGTCATTTGCCCTGCCGTTGCAAAAAAACAAAAATAATTAGTATCATAAAGCACTACTTAGGCAGAAAAGGACATGTGCCCCCAGAAAAGATTGGAAACTCTTTGTCTTGGTGGTCCAGTTGAAAGAGCCAGCATTTATTTTTACATTTATTAAATTTAGAGACTGCCTAGCTCCAATATGACTCTGGGCAGCTTATATACAGTACAAATAATTACACGAAAAGGAAAACAAGAAAAAAGAAATCCAGTATAATCAGACAAATATACTCCCTCTAATTATTATTATGGTTGGTCGCAAGTCAGCCAGTTGTTTAGACTGGATTCGGCAATTTTGTCCACCTATTGAGTCCTTCCCAAGGACCTAGGACAGGCAGATGTTGTTTAATGGTGTTAAAGGTATCGTTGCAGGAGGTAAGCTGTTCCAAGTAAAGCTGCCTTTTGCAATTGACTGACGGTGATTTTGTCAGTGCTGATGGTGTTCAAGTGGTGCTCCAGATGTTTTCGAATTGCACCCAAGGCACCTATTACTATTGGTACTACCTTTGCTTTCTTTTGCCACAGTCATTCTACTTCTATTTGCAGGTTTTTGTATTTTGTGATTTTCTCCAGTTCTTTCTCTTTTATTCTGCTGTCTCCAGGAATTGCAATGTCCACTATTCAGACTTTTTTGTCTTTATTATCAACAATTGTTAATAAGGGTGTTGGGGTGTTGTGTGGCAGATGCTTGTCTGTCTGAATTCTAAAGTCCCAGAGCATTTTGGCTTTCTCTTTTTCTATTACTGTGTCTATTTTGTGGTCCCACCAGTTCTTGCTTGCAATGTATTCCAATGCACCATTGTTGCTACTTTGTCATGCTGTTGTTTGTAGTCAGTCTGTGTGATCTTCCTGCAGCAGCTAACTAGGTGGCCCACTGATAACTTCAGCTTCTTTGCAGAGGCGGCCTTTGCTGTCTGTTGCTGTCTTCTCAATTCTGGCTTTTTATGCATTTGTTCTTAAGGCTTGGTCTTGTACACCAGAATTAGCCGCTCTGTCTCTTTCTTCAACTTCCCTGCTCTTAGTCATTGCCAGGTCTTGTTGTTATCTGTTTTGCCTGCTAGTTTTTTTTTTTTTTTTTAATGTACTGGCCATGTAATACTTTGCCTTGCCATGTCTCTTTTCCATTCTTCATTTGGTCTTTCTTATAGACCAGTTTAGTCTCTTTTATATTTAGTAAGCCTTCATGGTATACTAGCTTCAGTGCCTCTTCTTCGCTGTCCTTCAGTTATTCTTCCAATTCCCTTTTTTCTTCTTCAGCTGTCCGGTGTACTTGCAAAATTCCACACCCACCTATGCTCCTTGGTAAGTAGAGTCTTTCAACATTGCTGCATGGGTGAAGAGCATGATTCATTGTCATTATTTTTCTAGTCTTCCTATCCAGGGTTTCTAGTTCAGCTTGAGTCCAGTCCACTATTCCCACTGTATTCTAATGGGAATTGCCCAGGTGTTAATCGCCTTGATGGTATTTTGTCCACTATGTTTGGACTTTAAGATCTTCTTCACTCTTCTGATGTATTCAAAACCTTCTTCTTGACTTCAGTATGCTTGATGTTGTCAGCCTGAAGGATGCCGAGGTATTTGTCGTGATCTTCTTCATCCCGACGCTTGATGTTATTTCCATAGGGCATCTTGATTCCTTCAGTTTTCATTATTTTCCCCTGTTGATGGTAAGGGTGGCACTTTTGTCCGGTCCAAACTCCATTCCAATATCTTGGCTGCATATTTGGACAATGTTGAGCTGCAGTTCTATTTCAGATGGTGTTTTTCCATACAGCTTCAGATCATCCATGTAAAGGGGATGGGATAGCCTGGCAGATGTTTTTGATGTTTAATAGCCATGGCCTGACTTGTTCAGTCTTGTTGGCAGAGGAATCAATACAATGACAAACAGTAGTGGTGATGGTGAGTCTCCTTGAAAGATTCTTCTCTTGATGTTAACCTCTCCCAGTCTATCACCATTGACCAGCAACTATGTCTTCCATTGTGCCATTGATCTTTGCACAAAGCTTCTGATGTTTCTACTGACTCCTATTATTTCTAGGCATTTGATTATCCAGTCATGTGGCAGGGAGTCAGATGCCTTCTTGTAATAAATCCAAACTACATTCAAGTTGCTCTTCCTTCTCTTAGAGTTTTCCAAAATTGTTTTAGCAATTAGGAACTGATCTTTTGTCCCTCTGCTGCTTGGGCAGTTTCCTTTCTGCTTAGAGGGAAAGAGCTCGTTTTCAACTAGATGCTGTTGGACTGCATCAGCTACCACATCAATTAGCAATTTGAAAGTTGTTGGTAAGCAGGTAATTGGCCTGTAGTTGCCTGGTGCTGTCCCTTTTGTTGGATCTTTCATAGTCAGGTAGGTTTTGCTAGATATTAACCAGTCTTCAGTTTCACCTCCTTGCAGTAAGTTGTTAAACTGCTTGGCAATGAGTGGGTGCAGACCAGTCAGATGTTTCAACCAAAAACCATGCAGTTCATCTTCACCTGATGCTGACCAATTCTTGATCTTCCTTGCCCTCTTCTACACCATTTCTGCTGTTATTACAAGTTCTTTCATTTCAGCTTCTTTTTTCCCCCCTTATCCACCTCCTTTATCCAAGCTATTATTGTTGTATTTCTTTGGATTGTCCCATAGCTGCACCCAGAATTGCACTGTTTCTTCGTTGTCAGGTGTTGGCTGGTTCATTGCAGTCTCTCTATTGATGGATTGGTAGAAACATTTCTGATTCAACTGAAATTGGAGATTCTGCCTATAGTGTGCAATTCGAGCTTCATATCTGCTGATTTTCTTGGCTATGGCTGTTATTTGCTGCTTTATTGTTTCCAGTGCTTCCTTGATCTTCCTTATCTCTAAGTGATATTTCTTGATCAAGTATTCTTTGGTCCGCTTGTTCCTCAGGTTCTTGGCTTTCATCTGTTCTAGCTTGCTTGCATCTGATCTTAGCATGCTGATCTTATTCTCCAACCTAATCTTCCATTTTGGTGATGTACTGTTTGGCTTTTTTTCTTGTTTGTTGATTTTGCATCCAAGACCCTCAGTTATGGCTGCAACTGTGCTGTACATCAGTTAGTTTCTTTCTTGCAGTGAGCTGGTGCTTATATTTGATATTATAGTATTGGCATCTTTTAATACTTGTGCTAGCTATTTTTTTGTAACAAGCTTCAATGCAGGGAACCTTATTCTGTTGTTTTTGTGCTGTTCTAGATGCTCAGTTATTCTTTGTTAGAGTTCCTCTTGTTTTTCAGTTAGAGGACTTCATTCTTTATGAGGAGAAGGCAGAAGAGAGGGTGCCTGGTCTGGGAATGAAAACAGTTCAGTGGCAATGCTGGCTTCCTCTCCTGCAACTCCCCCTAGTTTGCTTCTACTGTCTGAGCTGTTTCTGGCAAGGCTTCGATTTCTTTGCCCTGGGTAGACCTTTGCAGTTCTTCCAATTCTACTTCTGTGAATACTTTATTTCATATTATAAATCAACACTGATCTGCTAGCCTCTGTTCTGTTATTTCTGATTCTGGATGTTGTTCTTTCCAGAACTGGTACATTCTTCTCAGATATCCTCTTTTCGTTGGACTTGATTTGTAGTAGCACATCATTATTTCTTTGTTTTCAGTCTTTGTATATTTGGAATAGGTAAGCAACTTTTCTCCCAGTAATCCTGCAGCTGCTGGCCCTGGCTGCTTAGCCAACAGTCCTGAGTCCTGTAGCCCACTTGTCACCAGATGTCCAGGAACACCAGAACTTAGTGTGGTCATTGCTGACTTGGGTACGACCGATCTGGTATAGGTTTCTGTAAATAACATCTCACCATATTGCTTGTCTGGCTCCTCTGATAAGACCTGTCCAGTATGGTTGAATCTCTGGCATAGCTCTCATCCTCCTCAGAGCACACAAGCCCCACAATCATGTCAAGGTAGTGCCTCGCTGGGTACTACCTGTGTGATCAGACAAATATACTTTTTATTGTTGTTATTGTTGTTATTATTATCATCCTGTTGTTGCTATTGTTATTTGCATACGCTTATTGTGATAGGTTGGAATACCAAATATCAGCAGGTATCTGGCAACTCTATTTTAATTTTACTTATGCCACAGAATTTGATGCACCACATCCTAAAACCATTTTACAGAGTCTTCCAGATAGGCGTCTGAAAACAGCCTCTGAAATCACAAATTTGATATCTGCCTGAAAGCAAGGAAGGGGCTAGGAGGAGATGTCATTCCTTCTGAGCTGGTTAAATAACTGGGGAGTTCCAATGCTTGAAATGCTGTTTATGCGTATGGAATGCAAAGCAATCATCCATTTTGTTAAAAAGGATGTAAAATAGACTGACCAATGTATAGTTCAAACAGCCTGCTCAGTGTAATTAGCAAGCTGTTTATCCGACATACACATTATTAGAAGGGATAGATAAGAAAAATATTCTGGCAGGGGAGTAAGCTGGTTTCAGACAAGATCTAGGAGCCTTGAACTAATGGCTCTCCTTTCTTCACCCAGCTGAGAAATGTGACTCTTCTATGCTTTCCCCACCAAAGGGATATGTGCTATAACCTTTGTAGACTTCTACTTTTAATTGGTGCTTAGACATAAGCTTTGGAAGAAATTGTAATCATTGTCAATTGACAGCCAGTTGCTGTTGCTGATCCACCAACTATATGAGGACATTGTTTTGTGAGTAAGGTACAACAAATGTTAAGTAAGATAACCCCTAATAAAAAGGATGCAGTAAAGGTGGACAGTCTCAGTTACAGTGGCAGTAAAGTGTACCACTGGGAGACTTGAAAGTACAAATTAGGGATAGACCATGATGGAGAAAATCTGTGTGGTCAATAGGAGTCGAAAACGACTTGATGGCACTTAATCAAAGGTGCATATAACACATCTGCTATTTAATTGTTATGAGTTTGCTGGCCACAAGTTTCTTTGATCTGACTTTTCATCTACATACTGCTGTGGAATGGCTAATTTCAGTCTTACAATGCATATGGGTGATACAACTGTCCTTCCAGTGGTTGGGATAAGAAAAACCATACAAATGTTTGCCTCTTTTTGCAAAGCTGAGAAATTGCCATTCAAAATATTTGTTTTGCAGAAACAATCAAATGGCAAATTGTTGGGAGTTTAATCTATTAGGTGTCCCAGTATAAATTTCTAGGGGTAGTTGTTCAAGCCATGACAGCTAGGAAGACCCATGTGCAAAAAGATGTCCAGCTAATTAAGAGCAGTTCTGGACCTCCTCTCACTAGCCAGGCATGTCCAGGTAATTGCTAATACCTGTAACCTGTAACCTTTGTTTTGCACAGTTGGAAGTCTTGTACTACCCCTGTACTGTATGGTCATAAGGTTACCAAAAAGAGTGAAAACTCTTTTTAAGGCAGAGTACATGGCCTCTCAGTGTAAACTAGACAGAAATCACAACCAGATGAGCTAATTCTACTTTACTGTAAAGCTACATAGGCAGAAACTTGCAAGTCTAAAAGTACAAACCTCCCCCCTCATCTCCCTTCCGAGACTCTTGCCCCACCCACTATCCAGTTGCAGGCTATGCTGTCTCATATCTGACCGTTCCCTTGCCAGCATTTCTTTGCCCAGTCTCCCAAGGTCTTTCTCACCTACCATTACACCATCTGTCTTGGTTACTGCCATTGCTTTTTGTGGGTTCCTATTATTGTTGGAACTTCTAGAGCTAGGTGCTGTTGCTGTTACTGCTGCTCTTTGTGGAAGATGGTCTGGGATGATACTGGACCATGCTGAGTCCTTGGAGAAGAGGCTGAAGACTTCCAAAGCATCCAAAGATCAAAAGACACCCAACAGAGAGTGGTGGTGAATGGAGGATCATCACCACAGCTGAGACCCCAAAGGAGGGAGGAACCTTCAATCCAAAGGGTGGTAGAAATCAGATAGAAGATCACAGATGATGGAGGATCATCACACAGCTAAGACCAGAGAGGGGAACAATGCAAGGAATTGAGATCTGGTTTGACAAAGGAGGAGTAAACCAATCAAATTAAAAAATTGCAGCCAAGCTCTTACATCTCTGATTAGGTTTGCCTGTTTCTTTTTCTGGATCATAGGCTAGCACTACCAGAGTGCAGGTAGGGGGAGAAAGAAGAAGTAGGGGATAGGAACAAACAGAAAAGTCTTGGGGAAAAAATGAAGCTACAGCTTCAAATTTTTTTTTTTTGCTCATGCCAGGCAAGAGAGAGAAAGGAGGTGGAAAAGTAAAGAAAGCTCCTCATTATAAGAGAAGAAGAAAGAAGACAGAGATGAGTCAAGCTCAGCAAAGAACTATCACAGTAGGAAATGAAACATATAGAAACTACTTAAGACATTTGTATATATCAGTGCACTTTAGGAACACATATAGAAAAGCACCGCATCGAATAATTCCCAACCATTGCTAAGTTCAGTAACACATTTTATTTTGTAAATGGTTTTGTAATAAAAGTTTGGGTTTTTTTAAATCATAAGTTGTTTTGTGTCCATTGACTGGGAATACAGCACCATCCTAAAAAAATCTTTCTGCCAAAAGAAAAGTGTGGCCACAATCATGTTTTTCCACAAATGGGATAGACATTAAGTTCCTTCATCTTTCAACATTTTTGAAGCAAAAGTGATGCCTTAGTTGCTTTATGGAAAAAAAAAAAAAAAGGCTGCTCCTATTGCCCACAAAGCCCCTTAGAGATTATTATACAAAATTTCTAAGATCTCTCTTTCCTGTTCCCTCCACTGAAACTCTTCAGTTTCTGGGCTTGTCACAGGTAGAGACCTGTACGTGCTTCTGTTTTACTGAACAGCTGTTTAAGCCGTATCTTTGCCCGAATAGGCCTGGTGGAGAAGGTTAGTCATAAAACTCTATTCGTTTAGCTTGCTCCCAGAATTTATTTTTATGCTGGGCTTTAAAAATGCTAAAAGAGCTATTTGACAACGGACTTGGGATATGAACCTTCAGAGGGACAGAGGCCAGACTCCCAGTCGTTTATATGCTGATGTCTCTGACAGCTGTACCCCTGCCTCCCATCTCTTTCATGTTATCATCTGGAACACTCTGTACCTTTATCCTGGCTTGGTTCAGTGCATTGCCATCTGCATTGTTTCTGGGCAGATTCTGAAATACCCCCAGTGAAAGTCGGATCCACCCATGTGAGTAGGAAACATAAAAATAGTGATACATACTCTCTTCCTCTACCCTTTTTATAGGGATGCAGCACTGATTATGCCTATTTTAAGCAGTCATCAAGGAAAGAATTTTGCAAAACTAAGAACTGGGCATTTCCTGTAATGTAGCTGAATTTTGTGGTATCCTCTATTCCATGTTTAATATATGGTCAGAAGTGAATGAATGCTCAACAAAGAGTGATGCACTAGTCTCGGGTTTTATTCATTTAAATGTTTTATCTATGTAACTGAGAAATCACGCTTATGAATAGGTTGTTCCTGGTCTTCTTGACCTTAATAAAATTGCTATCTATTTTGGGATAGCGTCATAGATAACTTCCGTAGTTTAGCTTTAACTTAGCATTGTGATACATGTTTATATTTGAGAGTACTCTGTTTAAATGGAAACAGTTAACAACCTAGCAGAAAAAGGCAAATTACTTCCATGACAATATTATACATGGCAACTCTTCTGGGGCAATTAATTGTTCAGTAGCTGACAAAATAAGATGGAGTGGGTAGCCTAGAGTATGACTTGAGATTCAAATATCATTAAACATTACTAGGGGTTAGAATATAAATAATTATATTGGCTTTCATCAGCTTTAATATATCAAAATCCTAGGATTTTTTTTTTAAGTATGTTTGGACAGAAATGAACTATTCAAAAGAAGCTAAGTACATATATAGACAACAACAAATCTAATATATATTGGAGTTGATGCAAGCAGCTCTAATTTTTGCAGTATTATCAACAGCAATTTCTTATAATCATAGCTGCTTCAAAATTAATAACTATTACTAAGCAAATTAGGACAGTACCCCTACTGCTAGCCTGTAAAAAATTCTCCAGAATAAGCTATCTGGCTTCAACACGACTTTAAATAGATGAGATGAAAGGGGAAGACTGTAGTATACTTGTCCAGAGGCAGAAACAGTACTTTGAGTAAATCCCTACCATAGAAGAAAGCATATCACAAATGACTCCTAAGGAGAATTAGATTTTCAAATTTTTATTTTTGATTTTTTTTTGTTTAATATACAAAAACAAAGGAAAAGCAAGGAAAAACATATTGTGGTACATACAGTGTAAAAAAGTCCAGTTTTAAACATAGCTTTAAATCTTGACCATACAGAATATTGCTCAATCTTTCTATAACAGGGATAAATCCAAGATTGTAAATTCAAGGTGGCACTGTCTTTCCAATTAATTTTGTTTCCCCATATACCCCACACTCAGTAGATCCATAGATATAGTGAATATAGTGATAAATTTCAAAGAATTGGCATATAATCACATTGATTTCTTTAAGCCACGCACACACACACATACCAAAAAATACAAGGTAAGCCTTACAAGGTAAACCGTTTCATAGGTATGCATCCTCCATCCCATCAATGAAATTTTGTTTAATATACAAAATATTTTAAAACATTTTCTGAGCTGTCCAGTAAACATGAAAAAAATATTTTGTTGAATTAATGTTATTTTAAGGTAATACAAATAATACTTAATAGTCATGAAGACATTTATTCCCTGTTTTCTTAACATGAGGTATTCCAAATCTGTATTCCAAAATTGTTTCAAATAATTAATATTCACCTTAGCAACATTTAATAGTTTATAAAGAAATACTATAAATTTGGAATATCCAAAACACATTCCAATAGTGATAGTAATTGAGGAGTTTTAAATGCTGCTAATATGGCTGCATGAATTTATGAAATCAAAAGATGCTTTAATTCAATATATAGTTCTTCATTCTTCAGTTCACATCAATAAGATGATCCAAAGTATTAATACATCTATTGGTCATGAATTCCAAAATAAAGATTTAACTACAGTTTTAAAACTGGAATTATCCTGTAGTGTACAGTAATCCTATGTGAATAAGGTGTCTCAAAAATGTCTGAAAATACAACTGGATTTTGTTTAAAAAGGAATCCAAGTTTCTGCCAAAAGGGAGCACGTAGTAGTTTTCTAATTATACTCATAGTGGGTTTTGGACTTGATTCTTTGGATTCTATTGAGAAACAGAAATCAAAATGTACATGGAGTGATAAAACTGAAAATCAAGAAAATTGAAAACCCTATCATTATGTGATAGCTATAATTTGGATAAATAAAATCTGGGGTTTGTCATTCCCATAAAGTCTTTCCTATTAGTTTATCAATTTATTTAAAATACCTTTGATGTATTAAGATGGGAATCCTTCTGTGTGCATATATCAGTCTATACTAATCTAGATAAATAGATTTGATATACTTCCATCTAAAAACAAATGTCTCTTGGAATAATTATTTCAACGTAGTTAAGAGAATTCAAACACCAAGTAAAACCCCAGTTTTTACAAATGTTCATATATACATTAAAGCCCATAGGAAGTTTGTGAGACTTAATCCAATTGACTAGTCTGATAATTTATCAAACTGTTGTCCTATATCAATACATTATCTGGTGTAGAATATTCCAATTCTCAGAAAGTCATATCATTTGCGTATAATAACGTGTTCAACTCCAGCTGCTTTTATGCTCATAATGACTTCTGAAAACCTTGCTTTGGTTTCTCTTTTGATGTTCATCTTTTCCTTTATTTTCTGCTTTGATTATATACATTTTTTGAAAGGCTACGGATAACGTTAATACTTCTAAAATAAGATGAACTTTAAAGGTTGTAGCATTCTTGAATCCTTGTTAGAAGCATCACAGTAGAAATACTCTATTATCCAAGTGTCATTACTTTCTCTTCTGAATAGCTATTATGGTATATTACATATTAAGCTATATATTACTTTATCCACAGTATCTGGCCCATCTATAACTACCCATTCGAGCTTGTCTTTGAAACTCTTATAGAACTGTTTACTGGTCAGTCAGTGATTTTTACCTTGGATATTCGGACATAAATTTTTCCTTATTACCTCCTTTCTGTCTTTCTCTCTCACACACATACAAGTGTATATTACTAGCAACCATGGATAAAAACAATAAAATTCTTCCAGTCGATCTAATAATCAGTACCTGTACATATTTCAATATTGAGGAGACATCCATTGCAAGCCTTTTTTCTCTATAGCAATAAGTTATGGAAGAAAACAGAAGACCAGCTATCCCAGTTACCTTTGGATGGGGCCAGAGAAGGCCACCGTTTCCTACTACTCAGTGTTTCCTACCCTTCCTTCAGAGGAGCTAACAGGGTTGCTTTCCAGGGTTCAAGCAACAGAATGTGGGACCTGCATGTTGCTAAAAAAAAATAAAATAAATTGCAGCGTTTGGGTTTCCTGTCACAACCAAAAGCCTTTCTAATACTTGAAAGGAATCGCTTTTCACAAGTTGCTAGTTTGCTACTTAAGAGAACAGTGCAAAGCTAGAGAAAAGGCCACTAGCAATAAATCAAAGAGAAAAACTGTCTGGAGGCAAAACAGAAACAATTTTTAGTGAAATACTTATTAATAATTTTGAAATAGGAATTGCTATTCTCAGTTCTCAAAGCTCTGCAAATCTATTTTGAACCATCCATGGTCTGGTATTAAGCTTGTGTAGCTTGTGTTTTATTGCAAGTCCTCTTTAATACATATTCCTCAGGATTCCTTGATGGTCATTAAGTTACTATGTTCTGCCTCACACACCACATTTTAAAACTGTAAGTATGGATGCCTTCTTTCATGGAAAAGTAACGTGTGTGTGAGTGTGTATGTGTGTGTTACAACTGCTAAATGTGCTATTAATTAAGTGAAGACATGAAATAAAAACACTTCAGCAGATCAGGGAAATTGCATAGTAATTCTTGTTAGATGTTTAACTGTCTGACATTGCTATTCAATGGGAAAAGGCAATGGTAAACCAGTCCTATATTTTTACAAGAGAACCCTATAGATAAATAATACAAAGTGATAGATTATATATCACCGGATGTTTGGATCCTCTGGTCAGATGGCGCTCAACATGCTACTAAGGAAGAGCTGGGGATCTTTCAGAATGCTAATGGTGTTTGTGTCTTGGCTAGATTAAAGTTTTTGGGATCTCTAGTCACTGATGTTGTCATGAGGAACAGTATTCCAAAAGATCTGTAAACTGAGAAGGAGGTTCCAACCTTGAATTGGCATGCTAAAGAGCACAATGGACAGATAGCAACTAATTCAAAGAAGGTCAAACGGAAAGGGAAGGATATACTGAAGATCTATACAGCAAAGATGCCAACATCTAAGGTATCTTAGATAGTATTCCATATTTACAAGATCCTCTAGTACTAAAAGGTGAAATAAGATCAGCCCTTCAGTTACCACCAAGTTGAAAGGCTACAGGAATTGATGAAATATCTACAGAAATACAACCAACAGCAGATGAATCAGTAAAAGCTATGATGCATCATAAACAAACAGTGCCCGAAAATCTGGAGAATGACACAGTGGCCAACAGATTGGAAGAGAGAAATCTCCATATCAATACCAAAGAAAAGAGACATAGCAGACTGTGCAAAATGTTGTACAATATCCTTAATTTCACATGCTAGCAAAATAATGCTCAGGATCATGCAATACAGATTAGAGCCCTCCGTGGAAAGGGAGGTGCCAGATGTTGAAGCTGGTTTCAAAAAAAGAGGCCTCTACAACAAAGCAGAAACACTTTATTGTAAGGGAACCAAGGGGATGAGCCCAGGGGGAAAAAAAGGATTGCTTCAGGTTCTGTTGTTTCCCCTGTACTTTCTGATCTCTGTCTTTTGCCTGCAGCCATGAAGGAGGAGATGATGATGATGATGATGAACAAAATTGGAAGGGGCTGGAAAGACTGTTGCATTTCTTATACAGGTTGAAATGTAGAAGAGAAAAAGTGAAGTTACATTTAAAGTATATAGTAGACAAATCTGAAACAATTTTCACTGAATTGAATATGATCTTGAACATTATTATTTAGCCTATCATGTGTATCATGAACCTGAGATGTACAGTTTTTATTTTATGTTGAATAGATTGTTCAGAAAATGAATGATGGAATGTTAAAGCTCCACTACAGTGTCAGATATGAGCACACTCCCATGTGCTCATGATGTGTGTGTGTGTGTGACAAAAATGTTTTTATTGTGCTTGTCTATTCATATTACATTTTATTTAAACAGAATTGTGTGTGTGACATGAGGGCTTCTGGGCACTTCAGCATGCTGTGTTTACAGAACTTTAAAGTAATAGATCTCTTTTTTTTTCATTTAACTTTTCTACAAATAGCAAAGGAGTTTGCTGAAATCATTGAAGAGAAGTTTGTATTTTAAGAACTGAATTCCATAAAAAAATTGGGAATGTGGTACAGACTATATCTAAGGGAAAAGATTTTAATTGAATAAAAAGCAGTGGACATTCATGTGTTTTTCTCTTTTTGCTTTTTTCTGGTTATCAAATCCAAAAAAGTTATTAATTATTGTTATTAATTATAATATTATTTTAATGCAACATACAATATTAAATTATTTACTATACTTTTAATGACAGAGACAGAAGTCATGGATATAGTATAACTTAAGGCTTTAGTTCCATAGTTCCATGTGTAATTATTCCTTTTTTATTATAAAACACCTCTATTTCTATATTTAGGTACAAATATTTTTTTTTTCATTTTTTCATAAAAATGAGCAACCCTTTTGTCAGTAACAGGACTGTAAAATGAGGTTGATTTTGAACACTGGAATTCATTTACCATAATCATGGCAGACAAAATGCTCACAGTATATATACTTTGTAAAAAAGAGTATTCTCTCTCTCTCTCTGAATCAGTTTGGTTCCCTCACTGAAATTATGCAGTAGTAAAGTAATAGCCACTGCAGGACTTTTCTTAAATATAATATGCATAAGCAACAGGTAATGCAAGATAATTGTTTTCTCATCATGCTGCGTATTTCACACTCCATAACTCCCAAATGAAATACCAAAAAGAATTCATAAAGTTAAATGATTCTTCATGATGAAGCTGAAATTTGAAACAGGCTGAAATTGCAACCACTGCTATTAATTTGCCGATGTGCAAGCTTTCTTCTGATTGCTTGAGTGGAGCCTCCCTCTTAAATATAGGATGATAATTTTTCTAAATATAGACAAATGTATTTGTATTTGGCTGCAGTAGTTGCAGTTATGTTTATTCTGGAAGATGAGCAAAATACAACATGGGTCAGTTATGTATGTTGTAAGGCTCAACATCTGATGGTTCTTCAGACAAATTCTCAAGCTTTTTTATAACTCCATTTAAATCATAACTAAATGCCATTTCTGTTAGAAAAAATATGACTGGACCCATATCAGTCAGTTATCAGCATGTTTAGTGTTCATGGTTTTGCTTGTAAGATAACTCTTAGCACAAGCACAAAAATAATAATTAAAATTTTTGCATGCAATTATCTATAGTTCTTTCTGATAGACTCATTTTGTAGTACAGGAATTACAAAATTTTGAAACCTAAACACTTTGACATTAAAGTATATCTTTGTTATTTGAAACCAAAGATGCTGGTAGTGGTGTCATTTTTAAAGCATTTAGATTTTTAGCAATTTGGCATAATTTCCTAGGAAATGCAAATTAAACTTCTATAACTTGGCAGATGAATGACTTTATGTATTTTAATACACAGGACATTTTTCTAATAATGTTGAGGTTGGCATGGTGTGTTGAATTCTACAAATGGGCCTTCTTACTCCTGTGCAAACTTATCTATTATGGAGTTTTGTTAATGGGTAGAATTTGGATGCTATGCCAAAAGCTTTGACAATATTGACTGAATGCTCCAATGACTTTGCTGAGGATGTGAAATACTGTACTGCAAGATAAAATCAACCAAATGCTCCATGTAACCAAAGACCCCATCAGTACTTTAACTAAAACATTTCCATTGGGCCTTCATTCTTGATAAGCCCAAGTAGAAAAGCTGCAATAACCTTCATTGCTGAACCTTGGCAGGATGATATTGATAGCCTTAACTAAGGATATTTTTAGCAGGGCAATGTTTGCACATTCATATTCATTTCTGTTTCTGGACTTGAGCAAACCATGTTTCATTAGTCACTCATCTGTGTCAAGATACAAGGAGAAGTGGTGATTTGTCTGCATCTTGCATGGGAGTACAAGGACATTATGAACATTATGAATTAAACCTGTCCTCCCTAAATTTTGAAAGATGGAATCTAGGAGGCTAGGACAATAATGTCTCACATCAATAACAACAGTAGTTAATGAATCACAAACACATTTTCATTCAAATTGTTTAAGTTTTTTCAGATCTTCACTTCTAATTTCATTGGAAAGGAAAAATGTACCTTGTTTCCAATTTTCTCCATGTGTATTGCCTGTCCTATGCACATTTATTTTGCCTAAAATCCTCCTTATTTCATCAGGACTTATTCCTAAATAAATATATCTTTACTTGCAACAATAATGCCCACTAAACACATTGAGATCTGCTTCTGAGTAAACATGCAAAAGAATGGACTGATTCTTTCATCTGTCCTTGAGAGTGGGGGAATAACATTGTTGCTTAAGGGAAAGTTCATTGTAATGCAACAGTTTTTCTACTCCAAATTATCTCCCCAAGTAATTTTCTCCTTTCAGTATTCCTCTTACTCCCCATCAGGGCCCCACCTGTTTTTTGTTTTAAAAAAATGAAAACATTGAAAGCAATGCTGTGTAACGAATCAGCTCCTGAAGGCTACAGAACTAGTTGGCAGGAGAAAAAGATGAAATCGTATAGAATTGTCCAGTTCAGTCCCTGGTTTCTGGAATTCCTCACATCTGCGGGGACATGTTACAGTGTGTACGACTTTTTCCTTCTGCCAACCATGAGTGGAAAGCTTGCATACCATTTCACCAGCATCATTATTTCATACTTTACCTCAGGATCATGAAGTTTTATAATCTCAGGTTAATAGCACACTTGTGTCCCTTTTGCTGACTCTCTCTCTATGAATGGTAATTTACCTTTGTTCTCCCTTAGTAGTTTATGGTATCAAAATTAAGTATAATTCGTTCTGCAGTTGAATCAAGGCCTGTGTAGCTGGAGCCAGCATGCTACTATCCATTCTTAAAAGACAAATATTGGCAAACTTGGGTTAAAATATTTTGAGGAGAAGCAGGCATAAAAGAGACCCACTCAGCCAAAATGGGGGGAAATATTGCAAAGGAACCAGTCATAACTGAACAATCATTATTGAACAGTTGACACAAAATGCTAACGAGAAGGGAGGGAGGTTGCTGGAGCTCTAGACAAAATTGTTCTGCACCGTGCAATAATTTTGCTGCTTACCTTTTCTTCTATAAGTCTTAATTTTAGTTGTGTAGTCTGAATTCATTAGTAGCTATATAGTAATCTAGATGAAGTTAGAAAAATATACAACAGACAGGAGAAACTGATTCATGTTCCCTTCCTCTCATAGAAAATACAAGATGCATTTTAAACATTCTCAGAGCTACCAAATCCAGCTTTTCATTTTGTTCTTTGCCTGATTCACATTCTGCTACAAAGAAATCCTTGCCAGCGCTCTTTGGCTAGGAATCTGTGATACTCCATTTGAAGGGAAAAAGTCAAAGGAACATAATTTATTTGTATTTATTAAATTTATGCCCCACCTTTTCTCCAGGAGCTAAGAGTGGCACGTGTAGTACTGTCTTCTCCACTTTTTTCTCCACAACCACCCTGTGATTAGGTTGGAGAGAGTGACTAGCCTAAAATCAGCCAGAGAGATTCCATGGGTGAAAAAAGACTTGGAGCTGGATCTCTCCAATATCTTAACCACTAGACCACCCTGGCTGTCAATAAGATCATAAGAATATTTTATAAAATATTTAATAAAATCCTCTTGGATTTTACATTTATTATCTTATTTATATTTTTAGATTGTAATTTAAGTCTACATGTTTTTATTATTACTTTTATTGTAAACCGCCCATAGTCCCTCATTGGGGGGAGATGGGCAGTGATATAAATTTAAATAATAATAATAATAATAATATGCTGAATTGAGCCAAGGACAGTCTTCATCTAGCATTTCATTTCTCTGTGGTGCTTCCAAACAGGAAATGGAAACATACCACTTTGTAATTGTTCTTCCCCTCCATAATCCTTATTTAGGGGCATGGATGTAACTTTGAGTTTGAAGACTAATAGCCCATGATGGACCCATCCTCTAAGCCCTCCAATTTGGTAGCCAACGCCACGTCATGAATTCCACAGGTTAATTCTTCCTTGCCTGATTGTCCCCTGGGTGACGAGTAGCTATACATCCCTGATGCACCATTGATTGTGCTATATAAAACACCACAATAATAATTGGAAAGATTTAACTATTTAAGAAATATATCAAAAGCCATAGTGTGTTGTAATCTCTTTTAATAATTCCATTCCACCCATCTTAATAGCAGTTGGATTTTTCTATCTAAATAGTTTTAAGTTGCAGCTTTCTATCCAAAAGCTCTTAGAAATTGTGTTTATATTTAGACATAATATTTAGCATATGCTTCATTCTGATTATGAAAAAATAACATGAAAGGCTCCCTCCCCATTCTACTTAATAAATAAATAAATACCTGTTTCTCATATGTTAATATCTATTCTATATTTTTTAACATGGGAGTGACGTTTTTATCCTCTCTAAAATAGGTTGTTTTTTAACACGTTTTCCATATCATACTCTCAGTCTCTCTCTTGCTAGTAAAAAAAAAACAACCCTGCATATTTTAGTAGTTCAGAAATCATTACATTTCTTACGGTCCGAGAGAATATATAGTTATGCTGGCTTTGAAACCAGTAATGAAGCCATTTTTTTGTAATCTTGATCTCACTGTGTCTCTTTCCTTGATTGATATTTCTGGTTATACAGAAAGCACCTTTCAAAATACAAAAGATCAGAAAGAAAGAGGAAATGCAGCTTGTTCAACATTAACCTTGACAAATTTGTGTTCTTGTCATGTAAATGAATGAATCTTTCCAGCATGTAGCATTCTGGACCTTGAGAAACAGCAATAAGCTCAAAAATTGTAGAAAATGGAACTTATCTCTCTTGATTTTTAATAGAAGTAAATGAATGATTTCAAGTTTTTTTTTTTTAAAGGCAAGCAAGAAAAAGCTCTTTACAGCACAAAACAGCAAGTTCTTGAGATCCTGGTTTATTGCTACCGAACTTGCTAGAAATGCTTTGTTACTTTCTTCTATTGTAATGTATTGATCCATCTTCCTCTAGCCTTGACTCTCCCACAGGCAAGAGGTTAAAGTCAGATAATAGTATTAATTTTCCAGACATCTGCACATGTTTTAATAGCCTTTAGAAGGTTTGAAATGGTTTCTGTTTGACTACCACAGGGCTAAAATGCTGTTAAGGCATGGATTGTAGCAATACATTACAATCACAGCCACATAGTTCAACCTGGCAATAAAAAACTAATTTATTTTATTGGAGGTTTAAATTAATGTGATGAACTTCTCTCTCAACAGGAATCTGTACACCATCCTTACAAAGGTAAATCTCTTGTATGTGTGTAACAATTTCTTTATACAAGACATAATAACTGCAGTGGGACTCGTTCAAGCCCTACTCAGGCATTGTGAAACTGTATGCATGGAGAAACATAACCGATGCTCTAGGGGCACTGATGAGCTACATCAGAATATAGGGCTTTGTGACAGTGGATCTCTCTCCCCCCTCCACCTTCCATATCTTCAGCGTGGAAATAATGAATAATGTTTGTTAGAGGTTTGACATTTGATAACGTATTCTATAACCTGAAAGAGCCATATATCTCCACAGTCTCTAATTTAGTCTTTGCATTCACAATATTTATGGATGTTGCTTGAAGACTGATTCTAGTATCCACAAGCAGTAGGTACTATAGTAGTTTCTTATAATTTCCACTAAGTATTGGTACTATTGAGAGCCACTTTGGTGTAGTGGTTAAAGGCACTGGGCTAGAAACTGGGAGGCGGTGAATTCTAGTCCCGCCTCAGGCACAAAGCCAGCTGGGTGACCTTGGGCTAGTCCATCTCTCTCTCAGCCCTAGGAAGGAGGCAGTGACAAACCACTTCTGAAATCTTGCCAAGAAAATTGCAGGGACTTGTCCAGGCAGTTGCCAGGAGTCAAGACTGACTTGAAGGCAGCGCGCGCGCACACACACACACACACACATACAGTCATCATATTTTATTCCAGCAGCATCCATAAATACCGTAATGCTTACAATGCAGCACCTGAAGAAAATCTTCCTAAACTAAACTGAAGTCTCCTTTGAAGTGACTTTATGGACATATCTATGTAGGGGTTTGGTTTGGTTTTGCATCAAAACAAAGTGATTTGCCATTGTATTCTGAGGTTTTGACTTCCCAATCTGGTTGATATTCCTGGGATTTCCTGATGGTCTTCCATTCAGTACTTCTTGGAACCATGACTTAAGTGGCACTGATTCTTTAGTACTTTGTGACTTATTGACCACAAGGAGTACTACTAGATACACAGTTAAGGATTTACTCGTTGTCTATCCCTGTGCTTCTTCTTTGTCCATGAGCTTGCTAGTATCAGGTCACTTCCTTCTGCCTTTGCTCTCAGACATACCCTCCCTCTCTCATTGTTATGATATAGTCAGCTAGGTGTTAGGCTTTGTGTATGTCTATAATGTATTTCTTCAAATAAATCTCCTTTCTAACATAGTTATATATAAATTCAGCTTCACTAATCATTGTTCAGATCACATTTCTGCTCTCAGGAACACCCATACACACATGCGCACACACACACTATTGTTTCTACCTCTGACACTTGCATCATATCATAGATAGAAGAAGCTGAAAGACAGCAAATGCAATGGCTAGAGTTTGGGGTTTTGCTTTGTATTCCAAGTCCAAGTTCCCACTTGGCCCCAGAATTTAGTCATGAAGTTCAAGCACAAGCCATTATGATTAATTACAATGCTTATTTGTTTGTACAATATTCTAAACCAAAACAAGCATATCTTAGTGTACCAGCAGAAAAAGAGCCTGTGGCCTGGTCTTCTTTGGTGGAGTTCCAGAGTTCCAGGAATAATCATGAGAATGAGCTGTCCTGTGTTTCTTCCAAATGTATCTTAAATAGTAGTATGACAGAGTGAAGGTCCTCTCCCAAATCTTATAAGGGATAATGTAGTTTCAAATACCTGGTCCTAATTTATCAAAGGGAGTCAGTTTGACATAGTAATTAAGGCACCAAGCTAGAAACTGTGAGTTCTAGTCCTGCCTGAGGCATAAAGCCAGCTGAGTGACCTTGGGCCAGTCATTCTCTCTCAACCCTAGGACGAAGGCAATGACAAGCCGCTTCTGAAAATGTTGCCAAGAAAACTATTGGAACTTGTCCAGGCAATTGCCAGAAGACAAAACTGACTCGAAGGAACATGTGCATATACAAACACACACACACAGTGTAAAATTTATGTGATATTAGCACTTTGAATTGTTCCTGGAAACAGTGGGAACAACTGAAGCTGTTATACCAAATAAGTCACATGTTCCCCAAAGCCATAGTAGACATCAGATGGGATTGTAGACGAATATCAACCTTTGCCTCCTTTTTTGAATTTTGGGTTTTCCTGCTATAGTATTTCATAACATTCTCAGAACTCAACATTGAGAGAATCATAATCTCAGGAATTACTCATGAAACATCAATTTTATACAACATAAATACATAAAAATACAGGTTTTCTGTTCTAGCCAATGTTTCTCACTGGACTGATTCTGAGAATTATGATTATAATCTCCCATTAGTTATGCTAATTCTATTAATGTTACTTATATTGCAAACGACAGATATGAGGTCCCGTTACTATCTCAACTAAGCGTTCTGGAAGTGAAAACCATTACATCTATCAGCCCACTAAAATACTCTACTATTTCCAAGCTTCTTCTCTTTCTGGGAGATAATTCCATTTTGGGATGGACAGATGACTTTTCATAAGGACTCTGATGAAGGAAATCAAGGATTAAAACCTTTCTCAGAGCACCATCTCCTCCTGATCCTGGTTGAAACTGTAATATTTAATGTATATCATTTTAAAAAGTATATATAATATTTATTGCCAAATGTGGCTGCCCTCCTTTGCCCTTATTCAAACACTGGTCTCATGTGTTTCTAATCTTCTAATAATTCTAATAATTTGGAAAATTATTTTTTTAACCTCTGAGAACTTTCTGAAACTTTCTCATAAGACGCTAAGATTTTATGTGAGTACAGTTTAACATTCAAGCACATGTACTCTGTGTCTGTGTCCATGAGTTCATGTATATACCTAAGGATGCCTGTAATATATATAACTACTATCTTATTTTGTAGGAAAAATTCTGTTTAGATCTGTGACTATTTTTATTTTTGTGTCTATGCTGGAAGAAACCTTTCACTTCTCCTATTATAAAGTGATAAAGCAGCATTTGATAGCGACAGTTTGCATGATAAAATGATCATGGCAGCAGTGAGAAAGAATCTAATAAGAGAATTGATCTGCAGATTCCAATTCTGTAAGAGCCAACATCGATCAACATAAATGTCAATAATGGAATCTTATTGAAGGCTGCCTAATTTCTTTAGACAATTTTTGGTTCCAGTGACAGACTAAAGAAGCAGATGTAAAAAATGTAGAACTGTAAGACACATAAGGTAAAAATACAAAAAACACTGTGTGTGTGTGTGTGTGTGTGTGTGTGTGTATGAAATAAAATACGAGTAATAAAACAGATAACCCAGATTCTGCTGCTAACACGTAAAATATTTTATACTGTATGCGTTCCTGAAGTTTTGTGGCTATTTTTATTTATTTATTTATCAAATGTTGTCACTGCCCATCTCTCCCAAAAGTGGGACTCTGGGCAGTTTACAATAAAGCTAAAAAGATTAAAATACAATAAAAACAACATATATTACATAACATATAAATATAAGTATAAAATATAAAATAGCATCCAAGATGGCAATTAAAAGTTCTGATTCAGATTCATAAATACATGGGGACCACTTTAAGGTGCTAGCCACCCCCAGGATTGACTACCCCCCTTCCCACCCCAGACGAGACGGCAGAGCCATGTCTTTAAATTCTTCCGGAAGGCCAGGAAAGAGGGGTCTTGCATCACCTCTGGGGGAAGAGTATCCCAAAGGGCAGGGGCCACAGCAGAGATGGCCCGCTTCCTGGACCCCGCCAATCAACATTCTCTCATGGATGTGGTCTGTAACATGCCATCTCTGCCTGACTGGGTGGGACGGGTTGATGTAATGGGGACGAGACGGTTCCTCAGGTAACCTGGACTTATGCCATGTAGGGCTTTAAAGGTGATAACCAACACCTTGAATTAGATCCAGAAGCAAACTGGCACCCAGTGCAGCTTGCGCAGTAAAGGTTTTATATGCACCCTTCTAGGGGCACCAAAGATGGCCCGTGTGGCCACATTCTGAACCAGCTCTACCTTCCAGATACCCTTCAGGGGTAGCCCCATGTAGAGCACATTGCAGTAGTCTATACGGGAGATGACTAGGGCATGATTGACTGACCAGAGGGCCTCTCAATCCAGGAAAGGGTGTAACTGGTGCATAACATGAAGTTGAGAAAAGGCCCTTCTGGCCATGACTGCCACCTGCTCTTCAAGCAGGAGTTGTGAGTCCAGGAGGACCCCAAGATTCCACACCGGGTCTGTCTGAGGCAGTACAGCCCCATCCAGAACTAGAGATGGTAAGCTCCCGGATACAGAGGAGCCCCCAACCCACAGCCACTCTATCTTACCAGGGTTCAGCTGAACCATGTTGTTCCCCATCCAGACCCCCATAGCCTCCAGGCACTGAGTGAGGGTGGTCACAGCATCACTTACCTCACCCTGGACAGAGATTTATAGTTGGGAATCATCTGCATATTGATGATACCTCATGCCATGGTGACAGACGATCTCACTCAGTGGTTTCATATAGATGTTAAAAAGGAGTGGGGAGAGTAGCAAACCCTGCAGCACCCCACAAAGGAGGGGCTGTGGGCCGGATCTCTTGCTCCCTATCACCACCGATTGGGACCAGCCTTGGAGGCAGGTGAACCAGCACAAATCTACGCTGCCCACTCCCAAATCCCTGAGCTGACCCAAAAGGATACCATGGTTGATGGTATTGAAAGCCACTGAGAGGTCAAAAAGAGCAAGGATGGATGCACTGCTCCTATCCTGCTCCTGCCAGAGATCATTCGTAAGTGTGACCAATGCTTTTTCTGTCCCATATCCGGGCCTGAAACCTGACTGGAAGGGGTCTAGATAATCCGTTTCTTCCAGAATCCTTGGGAGTTGCAATGCTACCACTTTCTCAACCACCTTCCCTAAAAAAGGGAGGTGGGAGATTGGATGGAAATTGTCCAGCATGGTAGGGTCCAGTGATGGTTTCTTGAGGGGCGCACCACGGCCTCCTTAAAGACAGCTGGAAACACCCCTTCAAGGATGAATTCATCATCGCCTTGACCCAACCACACGTCATCTCCCGAGCTGCGTTCACCAGCCAGGAGGGGCATGGATCTAATTGACAAGTGGTGGCATTTACAGTCCAGAGGACCCTGTCCACTTCCTCGAGCCCAACAGGATCAAACTGTTCCCAGATAACAGGGTAAATACATTCCCCAGGCATCTCCATATACCATGCCTCATGCTTGGAATCCAACTTGGAACAGATCCGAGCAATTTTATCCTGCAGATGCCCAGAAAACTCCTATAAGCAGCCCTGAAGGTGGGTCACTGGGCCTACCTTTCCCAAAAGGGATTGAGTAACCTTAAACAGGGCCGCTGGGCGGCATCCTGCGGATGCAATAAGAGTGGAGAAATACTGACTTTTTCTGCTCTTCCCACCACAAGGTAGGCCTTAATAGCAGCTCTGGCTTGTGTTCGGTTGGGTTCAGTCCCAGTTTTCCTCCAGCAGCACTCTAGACATCTCTTAATCCTCTTCAGAACCTTCAGCTCCTCCATAAACCACGGTGAGTATTGGGTTTGATGGGGCAAGAGAGGTCACATGGGCATGATCCTGTCCAAGGCCCGGTTGCCTCCCTATTCCAGGTGGCAGCCAGGGCCTCCTCTGGATCATGCAGCAGATCCTCAGGTATAGCCCGCAGCTCCCTTTGGAACCCCATTGGGTCCATCAGTTGCCAGGTGCAGACCAGTCAAACGGGTCCTGCCTCCCTGCGGAGGGGAGCAGCATAGGAGAAACTCAAGGCCACCAGGGCGTGATCTGACCATGACAGAAATCTCTCCCTTTAGATCACATTGCCACTGGTCTGACAAGAAAATCAAGTCCAGAGTGAGGCCACTGTCCCAAGTTGGGTCCCGAATAATCTGGGACAGGCCCATGGCCGCCAAGGTAGCCATGAACTCCCGAGCTGCTTCCAAGGCATGCCCCAATGACAGCAGATTGAAGTCCCCCAGAACCATAAGTCTGGGGAACTCCACCGCCAACCCCGAGACAGCCTCTAGTAGCTCAGGCAGGGAGGTTGCTATGCAGCAGGGAGGCTGGTACAACAGCAATAATCCCAACTGTTCTCAGGAGCCCAACTTCAAAAACAGTCTCACAACTGGCCACTCATGGAGCAGTGCTCCTGAAAGCCAACAGAGATTCCTGGGTGACAACAGCTACCCCTCCTCCCCTGCCCTGGGGTCTCAGCTGGTGCCATACTATAAACCCGGCCAGGCACATCTCCAAAAGGGTCAGCCCCCCTTCATGGCCCAGCCAGGTTTTGGTAATACACACCAGGTCTGTCCCCTTCTCAGTGATCAGATCACATATGAGGGGGGCCTTGTTGTTAACTGACCTGGCGTTAAGAAGCAACAGCCAGAGGCCAGGGCCCCCACAAGTCTGAAATAATGTGTGAATAATAATAAGCTGTAAGATACATAAGGTAAAAATACAAAAAAACACTTGGGGTGTGTGTGTGTGTGTGTGTGTGTGTGTATGAAATAAAATAGTAATAAAACCGACATGACCCAGATTCTGCTGCTAACACGTAAAATATTTTATATGTGTTCCTGAAGTTTTGTGGTTATATCTCTTGGCACACCAGAATTAGGAAAGATAGCCATGTCTTGTGGTGTTAAAGTGCAAATATTTTGTGTGAGACAGGTCATAAAAGATTAATGATATAGTTCTTCCTTGTCACAAAAGTTTGAAAGATAAAATAGTCTTTTGAAGTAATTCTGACTGCTCTCCAATATAAAGCTGAAGGCTGTGAAGCCATGTAAGTAATCTAAAAAGAGAAGGCATCATAATGTGTAGAATTCTGTTACGCTGTTCCAGTGGTTCCTTCATCCAGACTTCGTTGAAGACATTTTATTTTATCTTTGTTGGTTTGGGATTAATTTCTAGAAAAATGCATATGTTCCTTCAAATGCAATACATGAGCACACAAAGTCAGTATTAAATAAGAGCTTCTGAATTTGACTCAAGATGCTATTGATAGAGGCTGTCAGCTAAGAAAGTTAGCATCTTTGGTGAAATGCACCACATTCTCCTTTCATCTGATGAGATGCATAGCTGCTATGAGGAAAAACATCTATCAAAACATTTGAGGAAATGTTTGGAATAGCTAACATAAGGATCCATGGAAAACCAAAATATATTAATATCTCAAGAGTGTTAAGAATTAATGTCTTCAGGTGTTCTGTGTACATATAGGGATTAAAAGTGTGGCCAAGAAGTGGAACGATGTCAGTCTTGTCCTATAATCGTTGAATGTAATGTTTGCAATATGCAAAACTAAGCATTTTCCTGCAATTAGGGTTACTAATTATGTGGAAGCCAATGTATCTTCAGTCTTACATAAATAGGTATATACATGTATATGCCTTTTACAGGCACATATTATAATATACTATTATGTAGAGACTGAGACCAAGACCCTTACAACATTTGGGTTGGGGCTAGTATGGGCATCTTTATGCTCTGCTTGCCTGTTTAGCTCCATATGAGATATGTAAACCTGTAAGCTTATTGCTTTCTTCTCTTACTCATTCTCTCCCTCCCTCCCTCCCTCCCTCTCTCTCTCCAATTAAATTAAATTAAATTACGTTCAGTTTCTCAATAGGCAAGTTCAAAGGATTTGTGGGATTTGTCTCTTTTGCTAACTACTCTTAAATAACATGTGCAGTGCCTTTCTTGTCCTGTGTGAAGATCTGGCCAGTTTAGCCATCAGGCATAAGCTAAACCTCATTCAGGTTTGAGACTCTGGAAAGACTACTCTGTCTGGTTCATAGAAGTTACATCTCTGATCTATCCACCTCCATTTGTTGTAAAGAAGTAACCAAGTGTTTCCAGATTGAGACAAAATATCATAAAATCTGTAAGGATTTATCTTATGTGACTCAACCAACCCCCTTAATAAAAGACCCAGATTATCTGATAGATACTAAGACACTTCAAGTTACTGGACGTGGCAGTGAACTATCTGTTGCAGCATGAAGAAGATGGGTCCAGAGCTGGAAGGCTAGTGTCTGGATAGTCCAAGCAGATATGGAAGCCTGGCCTTTGTTCTTTACCTAAGAGAAGTTGGCGCACCACAACATTTCAGCTTCCAGCTTGGGGTTCTGATCTATAGTACTGCAGTACCTCCTTTGAGTTCAGGTTCAGCTATGTCTTCCATATCCCCTCCTCACCCCGACTTGTAACACTTATAAGTTGTGTTATAATTTGGCATATTTTATTTATCAATGTTATCCATAGAATGAAGTTTTATCTCTGTGGAAGTTTTTGCTGCGTTTGCCTAACATACCGCTGTTAAAATGAGAACCAGCTCTCTGCATTTCTTAAAGACTGCCCTGAAAGAGAGATAAATGAAATCTAAGGATCAGGGACAATTACTTTTCCTTTGGGTGTATCTTTTATTTAAAGTAGTTTATAAACATTAAAACTTGAGAGGAGAGATTGGGAAAAGGAATAATTTTAGACTTAAACTATAAGCAGGGAAACATTGGGAGAAGGAGATTCTGTCATTTATGCTTGAGCTCTGAATAACTGATTAAAACTGCAGCATTTATACCCTAGGACATTTATGAATTTCTGTATTGCAACTTTCTTAGCACTTTGACTTCTCATATACTGCTTATTCATAGCTTGAAGTGGCTTGATTATGCCAAATATAACAAGACTGTGGAAGCTAAAGTAGTTTCTCTAAGACATTGTTTAATAATTTGTGGTGGATTTGCCTTGTTAACAGGATTGCCTGATTAGTTGTAACTCCTGGATCTTCCATACAAATGTTTGTAATATCATCTCCTTGTTCTTTGTCTTGAATGTTGTTAGTTAAGTCTCAGTAAACCCGCCTAGAGGATTTGCTCACAAAACTGGCAACCATCTCTTATGCAGAAGATGCATTTAAATGCTGGAATTTGGTTGTGGTGGGTTTTCCTTCTCATTTTCTTTAGCCTTGAGAATTTTTGTACTCTGGCAATAGTAGAAAGGAAAAAAATAAGCAAAGTAAAACTTTAAAATATTCTTGCTGTGTAGTAGAAAACAAAAACAACAAAAAGCTGCTTTTTCAAAATCAGGCTAACTTGTACTTAATCCTTTAATATTTGTCTTATCCATACTTCATCCCACTGCTAACATTAGGGAAAATTATATGTTTTCAGTTTCCTATCTCAAATTTTAAACAAGTATTTGAAAGACTAACGGTTTCCTACTTATTTTGGACCTTATTATGAAAAGGCATTGAGTCTGTTGGAAAATATGTATTCAAACCACATCCAGGCTGTAAAAAACTAAGAAGGAATAGTATGAGTAGCATGTAAATTCACTAAACCAAATTAGAAGGATAATAGCCCAGTTACAGTGTGATGCTGAAGCAGTAAATAGGTATTCAGACTGGCGTGTAATATCCTGGCTGCTGAAATAGCAGAGCATTGTGACCTGTGATGTTGTAAGTTGTCATGACCTAAACCAGAATCAGCATTTTAGTTCAAACTACCCAACAAGAGGTTCTGCTGATGGGAATAAGAATGTCACGTATCTTACCACTTGCAGAACTGGCTGTGAAGCACACATGTGAAATAGAACTTCAGGCCCAGTTCCCATTGGGTCAATGCAGCCATAGACATCAGACAACTTTTATGTGAATAAGGTGCTCATCTGAGCATAGTGTGTTGTTGTTGTTGCATCTTAGATATTAGGTTGGTTGGTTGGTTATTTATCTACCTGTCAATCAATCAATCAATCAATCAATCATATGGTACATATTATCATACGGTAGAACTTTTGCTGGTCTGTACGTCTTCAGAGAAGATATCTTTGAATGCTCTTCGATGTTTGCAAGGTTTCTGCATATAGAAAACTCTCAGAGAGAAGGCAGGCTAGTTTCTGTGTGCTTATATGAAAAATTCAGTGATAAGCAACAGTTTTATTTTATGGATTAATATTTTTGTTAGTGTGTCAGACCTTACCAGACCTGGTAATAGATGGTGATTCTCCAGAAACGCAACCCTGTATTCATTATTGGCAGAAGCATCACAGACAAGGTTAGTTGCTTTACTGCAGGCAAGGTCATATATAAGCAGAATATCGGCTTATTGCAGAACACAGGAATCAGCTCATATATATATATATATATATATATATATATATATATATACACATATACACACACATACACACACACATACATACATACACATACATACACATACATACATACACACACATACACACACACACAGTATACACACACACTAACCTTTTCTCTTACTCCTTCAGGTCAGTGGACTTTTGGCCACCTTTACTCAGCCTTGAAAGTCAGAGACACATTTTCCATGTACATATAATGGTTCTGTCTGGCCTGAGAGTTGTTGATTCCAGTGTGCCAGCAATATTGCCCTTGCAATGTGTGACTCTGTACACAGACATGTAGTTCATTGTATCGTGCTTGAACCAGCAGCAAACTGATCCAAATCTCTGGCATAGTCCTAACAGAAGTGCCCTGAAAAGGTGACCCCAAGAAATGCAGATCCAAATGGGACTGTTAGGATTTTCTACACTTGTATGATACACTTGTCTTGTTTAACATGGAAACAATACTCTGCAGATTCTCAAAATGTAGATTGGGTCCTCTGGGTGGTTGCAAGGAACTTAGAGTTAATTTAAAAAAAACAAACTTGATCAGGCTTGGCAGGCAAATTGGGAGCATAGTCAAAACTTACTTTGGGCTTTGCTGCTCTCCTCATTTGTCTGCCCAAGCCTACCTCAGATAGTTTGAGATCTTTTGTGATAACATTAATTAAATTTTATTTCCTGAAAGTGGTATATTTCTTGCTGAATCCTAGCAACAATAAAATTATTGGTTTTACTCACAAAGGGTGCCATGCTAACTAACTCATTTACCATTTGACAGAGTTGCATTGCATTTTTCCCCATTATTCTCTTAAGATCTTCTGGAGTCTTGGAAAAAGCCCTACACTATGGCAGATTTCAAAAGATTTAAGGGGAAAAAGGGGGAAAGTGCTTTTTAATGAAAGACATGGATTTGAATGACCTGATATCAAGAGAGGTATTGACCACTGACAGAAACTGAAATGACTATCATCAGTATGATGAAAAATGAATGTCTGCTACCTTCAGTTAGAAAGGAAATAAGGTAACAGTTTGAAGTAATTATAGCGTAAAAAAAAACCTAGATAGCATTCCTAATGATTTGTGTAAAATCATTAGGGAATCTCTCTGTTTCTTCTCAGTTGTAATTAATATGAATGAATACTCTTAAATAAATTAGATTTCATGAGTCTGGAGATCAACTTAGTCTAAAAACTAATTGATATTATAAGTTGCCAAAGATACTTATAAGGTTACTTGAAATAGCAAAAGTATTTTTTATCACTTCAGTCTTTGTCCATAATGCAGTTCATTTTTATTGTTGACTTTAGACTTTTCTTAGAGCAACTTTCTGAATTCTGCTAGTTTTGTTTTTGTTTTCTTCCTTTCTTTCTCTACTGGCACTTCTAACAAAATCTTGCAAAATCCAGTGGGATACACAATCACATTTGGCCCTTTTGAGGGGAAGCTAATAAAACAAGACTATATGTTATTCCCCAGGAAGTAGAGCTACTAGAGCAGAAACCTTTGTATATCTTTCTTTGCTTCATCTGTCAATACCAGTCTAATAGGGGCGAGAGTAGGGCTTTTACGAAGTAAATATATATCTGGTTTTCTGGCTGTTTGGATGAACATATGCTCAGTGCAATATCTTTGCAAAAGAGAAGCAAATGGCAACAAAAGATGAGAGCATCCTTTGATCCCTTGGATTGTCCTTCTAACAATCTGCTCTTACCATGCAAATCTGAGTGAAGACTTCCTGTAACCAGTGGTGATGTCTAAATTAGGCAACAACTAGTTCTGACAGCAATTCTGATTTGTGCAGCTTCTCAGGAAGGGTCCTGTACAATGCTATTGGATGCAATCTCAGGAAAAGAGAAGTCGAACTGTAGGCCAAAAATGGCTCTTCCTTAATTTTAAAGGGGGAGGGTGCCCAGTTCCCTCCCACTGGGTCAGACCTTTCCCCCCTCACTTTTCTTCTCTTTTCTCCATGAGTCCTGCAGGCCTCCCCACAGATGCACCAGCAATTCTAATTGCCTCTCTCCCCAAGTAGCTCACTGAAAGGCCAGCTCCAATATGCTTCTGCTCCACAGAGCATAGCGACAGGGCAAAGGAAAAGCAAGTGATCTACATTTATTTATGTACTTTATTTATTTATTCTGATTGCCATTTGAATATCACTTGGTGTCCTGACTAGCAGGAACCACGCCAAGACGAGGAATAAGTCTCTAGTGTTTTGTTACTCCTACAGTAGACAGAAAATCCTACCAAACTGAAGAAGCATGGGAAAACCCATACAGATAAACCCCAAAAGTCAAGGCGGGTTTTGTTCTGGTTCTCTCTGAATGACAACTCAAACTCTACTACGCATGCATTTTCCCCTCTGGATAGGGGCCCCCTCCTGCTCACCATCAGTGCTCATGACATCACTCCTCCAGATTCACATTCCATTTCAGCCCCCTCCTCTCCAGAGTTCCCTCCTCCCTCCAAAATCTCATGAGAGTCCATCTCCCCCTCCAAGCTCCCATGGGAACTGGGCAATGATGGAAATTCTTCAAAGGAAAACTCCAAGGACGAATCACTGCTGCTCTTCAGTTCTGATAACGCTTCTGGCCCAGGTGGCTCCTTCTGGAAAATAGCTATATGATTAGAAGATTTCTCCCCCCTCCCCCTTGGGAAATGCAAGCCCAAGGTGGAGGGCTGCGGCTTCCCCTCCTCCTCTCTCTCTGGCCTCCCAGCCTCTGGCGGGGGTGGAGGTTGCCAACTTACAAACTTCTCTGCTTGGGATTCCTCTGCTTCCTCGGCCAAGTGAGGAATCTCTGGTAGAGTGCAAGGCTTTGGTTTGTGAGGGAAAAGCTGATGGAATCGTTGAACCAGTGCTGGTGCGTGCACATCTCTGGCATTCTCCCACATGTGCTCTTCCTCAGGGTACCCTTTCCAGTGTATTAAATATTGGATGCCCCTTCCCCTCCTCCTAGAGTCCAGAATTTCCTCGACTTTGTATTCCTCCTCCCCCTCCACAATTACTGGAGGTGGGGGGGCATTTGCAATCACAAGACACTTGGGGGAGGGTCTTTGGCTAGCAAGGATCTGTGAAACACAGGATGGACTTTCATGGATACTGGCAGCTGTAAACGATAAGCCACTGGATTTATCTGTTGCACCACAGTGAAAGGGCCCACAAACATAGAGTCCAACTTCTTGGAAGGCCTGGTAGAAGTCAAAAACTTGGTAGAGAGCCACACTTTGTCTCCTACCGCAATCGCTGGCCCTTCTTGTCTGTGAACATTTGCAGCTCTCTTGTAAGCACTTTTTACCCTGTTCAGCTGCACCTTTAACAACTCCTGTGCGGCTTGTTGCTCTTTAAGAAAATCAGCCACTGCTGGAACAGTTCCCTGCTGGGAGGAGGTGGACAACACCCAAGGGTTAACCCCGTAGCGTGCTTGGAAAGGAGACATCTTGGTAGAGGACTGCACAGAGTTGTTATAAGTAAATTCTGCCATGTGGAGCAGGGCTGGCCAATTGTCTTGCCGGTAAGTGATGTAACACCTGAGATACTGTTGCAACCATTGGTTAATTTTCTCAACTTGTCCATTACTAGCAGGATGATGCGACGACGATAGGTGGATCTGGACCCCTAATGACTGGAAAAGCGCCCTCCAGAACCTGGAAGTGAACTGAGGGCCTCTGTCACTCACCAAGTGATTTATCATGCCTCTATATCTAAAAACATGGTCTATAAACAACTGCACTGTGGCTTGTGCAGATGGGAGGCCCTTGCAAGGAATAAAATGCGTCATTTTAGTGAAAAGATCCACCACCACTAGTATGGAAGTCAGTCCCTGGACCGGGGGTAAATCAGTGATGAAATCCATGGAAACTGTATACCAAGGCCCACTGGGGGTGGGTAGGGGTTGCAAGAGTCCTGCAGGCTTCCCTGGGAGAGGCTTGGCTCGTCTACAGGTATGACAAGAAGCAATGTAACCCTTTATGTCTGCAGTCATCCTGGGCCACCAGTAGTCTCTCAGAGCTCTATGGAGACTTTTGAAAACACCTCCGTGCCCAGCCTTTTGATTGTCATGGCAAAGTCTCAGTACTTCTTCCCTCAGTGAGGGGGGAATGTTTAATCGCCCACTGTGCCAGAGGATTCTGGCTTCCACATTAAATGGGGATGCGGTGTCTTTTAGACCCCTCTGGAGGTCATCCATCCTGGCCCTGGCATATGGGTCCTGTTGCTGCTGAGCTTTGACCCTTGCAAATAGGTCCTCTGCTTGTCTGCCTGCTGCTAAAATCTCTGTCTGGTCCCCCCCCCCCCCCCCCCCGTAGACTGACCAAAGTTGTCAGGTTGTAATATAGTAGCCTGGACCTCCTGGTGTGCAGCGGGCGTTGCCTGAATGTATCGAGACAAAGCATCTGCCGAACAGTTCTGCGCCCTGGGAACATAAGAGATAACAAAATTGAAACAGGAGAAAAACTGGCTCCATCTGATTTGGCGTGGGGTGAGAGATCTGGTGTTTTGTAGAAGCTGTAAATTCTTGTGATCAGTGCAAACCTTCACAGGAAAGGTCGCACCTTCTAGCCAGTGCCTCCACTCTTGAAATGCTGCTTTAATTGCCAGAAACTCCTTGTTAAAAACATCATAGTTTCTCTCTGCCAGTGAGAGTGTGCGAGAGAAAAAGGCACAAGGAAGCAATGTCTTCCCTACTTTGTCAGTATATTGTAATAAAACAGCAGCAATAGCAAAATCTGAAGCATCTGAATGTATTATGAATTGCTTCATGGTATCAGGATGCTTTAAAAGTGGCTGGGATGCAAAGAGTTGCTTAAATTCTTGGAAGGCTGCTTGCTCCCACTCCCCCCAAATGAATTTGGATCCTTTCTTCAAAAGCTGTGTGAGGGGCTTGGCCCTGTCACTAAATTTATGTATAAATCTTCTATAAAAGTTGGCGAATCCTTGAAATCTTTGTATGTCTTTCACATTGCGTGGGGGTTGCCAAGAGAGAATTGCCTGGACCTTTGAAGGATCCATGGATATGCCTTCTGTTGATTTTCTATAGCCCAGGAAATATAATTCAGTTAAATCAAAGGCACACTTCTCTAGCTTGGCAAACTGCTTGTTCTCTCTCAATCTTTGTAAGACATTACGTACATAGGTTACATGAGTTGTAGCATCCTCAGAGAATATTAATAAGTCATCTAGATAAATGACCAGATGCTTACCTAGTAAATCAGAGAAAATTTGATTCATAAATCGGGAAAATATGGCTGCAGCATTAGCGAATCCAAAAGGGACCACAAGATACTCAAATTTTCCATACCTGGTATCAAAGGCAGTCAGATATTCATGCATTCCTGAGGTCCAAACTAGTAAAAATGCTTGCTTTCTGTAAGCGATCCAGCAGGTCAGCTATTAAGGGAAGTGGGTAATTTTCTTTGACTGTGATTTTATTGAGGGAGCTGAAATCATGAACAACTCTCAAGGGTGCCTCCTGAGCTGCCGGTGCCAATGGGTCAGACTTCTTTGATACAAAGAATGTAGGAGCAGATGCTGGGGAAGTGGAAGGTCGGATGAACCCCTTTTGGAGATTAGCATCCAAGTAATCTTTCAATGTGGCTAGTTCCTTGGGGGACATGGGATACTGTTTCCTTGCTGGAATCTTGGCTCCTGGTATCAACTCAATAGCGCAGTCACAGTCCCTATTGGGGGGGGTAGTGCTGTGGCCTCTTGTTCTCTGAAAATGTCTGCGAAATGTGCATACTTGGTTGGCAACTGCATCCCTCCTCCTTCGATGACTGTGTTGGTTGCTGGAGAGAGAAGGGTGGCTTGAATCTTATGGTGCCGGCATTCCTTAGCTGGGAAGGAGATTGCTCCCATAGCCCAGTCCAACAATGGATTGTGGAGCTTCAGCCAAGATGTGCCCAGGATTATAGGTACATTAAGTGATGCAGTAACATAAAGTTGGATCCACTCAGTGTGGTCTCCCATTGTTAGCTGTAAAAGTTCTGTGGATCTTCGAATTGGACCAGCCTTGAGGGGCTGGCCATCAATGGTCTCGACTTCTATGGGATGTGGCAATTCCATGGTCGGGATTTTCAGGTCTTGTACTGTCTGTACATGAATAAAATTGATGGAAGCTCCGGAATCAACGAGAGCCTCTAACTTGACTTGGTGCTCTGGGTTTACGTGCATTATGACTGGTAAGTAGAAAAAAGATTGTGTGGAATCCTCGGAATGAGCCCTTCTTAATTTATTGATGGTCTCCCTGCTGAGCTCTGTGGAGGGAGACCGATGGAGTTTCCCTGGTTGGAAGTAGAGGCGGAGGTGGCTCTTGTTTCAGCTGCTTGCCCTGGGGATCTTACAGAATTCGCTTGGTTTCTCGCTGGGCAACCTCTCACCATATGCCCCAGGGCTCTGCAGTAGAAACAGAGGGCTCTCTCTCTCCTTCTCTGTCTCTCAGCTTCGGAAGTAAGCCTCCTGCTTGCCCCAATCTGCATTGGCTCTTCTGGTCCTGAATAGAGAGATGCTGCAGAGAGAGCTGGAAATCCTGGAAGGGCCCTGAGGCCACTGCCTCTCCCCGGCTGCAGCTGCCTGAGCTCTTCTAGTCTGGTGTCTATGACCACAGACAGCTGATATAAATCTTATAAAGTAGCTGGTGTTCCCTGGCGCACCAATTTGTTTTTTATCTCATTCAGCCCCTGTTTGGATTGGTCTTTCAAAGCACTCTCATTCTAGTCCAGATCTCCTGCTAACAGCTTGAAATCAGCAATGTAGATTCCCACTCTCTTGTTGCCTTGCTTGAACTTCCGAATTTCCTGGCTGGCAGTGATCTCTCTGATCAGGTTGTCAAAGTGTGCTTGGAACCTTGCCAGAAAATTCTGGTAGTTATCGAGAATTGGGTCGTTGTTCTCTACCATGGGCATAGCCCTTTTGGCTGCTGGACCCTTTAGCAGACTTAAAATAAAGGTGACTCTGGTTTGGTCTGTGGGAAACTCTGCCGGTCTGCTGTCGAAAAACATTGTGCACTGTGTGAGAAAGGTTCTCAACTGTCCTGCTTCTCCTCCAAACTTCTCTGGTAGACTGCCCTGGGATCTCAAGACTACTGGCGGAGCTGCTGCTGCTGCTGGCACCGGTTGTGGGTTAATCGGAGCTGGTTGTTGTAACTGCTGTAGCATGGCTGCTTGTAATGTGTTGATCTGGAGATCTACTTGCTGCTGGTGTTGCTGCAAGGCTGCTGCCAGTTGTTGTATGGCTTGTTGTAGTTCCTGGTTTTCCGAAGACATTTTTCCCCCCAAAAAAATTGCTTTTCTTTCCTCCCTCTTTCAATGAGAGTAGGAGTTTGGTAGGATTGATGTCCTGACTAGCAGGAACCACGCCGAGTCGAGGAATAAGGCTCTAGTGTTTTATTACTGCTACAGTAGACAGAAAATCCTACCAAACTGAAGAAACGTGGGGAAACTCATACAGATAAACCCCAAAAGTCAAGGCAGGTCTGTTCTGGTTCTCTTTGAATGACAGCTCAAACTCGCTCTACTACGCATGCATTTTCCCCCCTGGATAGGGGCCCCCTCCTGCTCACCATCAGTACTCATGACACTTGGTGACCCATCTCTAAGCATAAAGGGAAGTCTCATTGTATCTCCAGGACCGAGGGCTCACCAAGATGTCATGGTCAATTGAGGACCAATGTTTCTTGGTGGAGTCAGGGTGCCCTTAAACTCTTTCCCAATTCAATTTCCTCACCCTGGCTGTTAAATCTTATTAAACTAATATTTTAACAGCTGGTGCATATAAACTAGTCCAAAATGGCTAAAAAAACTCTGGCTATAGCAGCCATTTATGCAATGCAAAACAATGCACTGTTTTAAGCTTTAAGTTTGGAATTTCTCCTTATACTAGATTGCATCAGAATATTGCATGGAAAGACTTTGCATTCACACACTTTGTTTTTCACCTTAGTAGATTGTTTTTTTATATATTTGTTACAGTATTTGAAATCATTATTATTATTATTATTATTATTATTATTATTTATTCAAATTTTTGCCACCACCCATCTCCCCCCACAAGAGGGACTGGTGAAAGATCATGCTATACTTAAAAAAAAAACAAGGATACAGCATGGACAAAAAAGACATGCTTATTGATTATCGAAAGGAATCATCAGTATGCCGTTTTCATCTGTGCAGATATAAAACCGTAGCTAAGATCTAATTTTCAGGAATAGAACCATTTGTGAAATGGAACTTTCTGAATTATTCTTTCTTTCTCTATCCTTTCACTTAACATATAAGATTCTCCTGAAGGTTAGAATATGTGGTAAGAATTTTGAGGAAAATATCTTTTTAACCAAATGGCCTCACTGTGGTAACAATGACAGTGACATGAACTGGATGGGATCATTTAGAATTAGGAATTGCAGGTTAAAAATATTATTTATATTTCCAATTCAAATAGCTGAAAAGCCAATAAAACCTGCTAGGATATGTTAAAGAGATTTAATAAATAAAAATTGACTTACAATTTTTATTTTTTATCTAGCTTAAAGAAGAAAACTTAAAGCCTCTTATTTCTAATATAGGCTGGATTTGCATATTCCATTAATCCATAATAGGATTCTTTTGGTTTACGGCTTAGCACAATGTCTGAATCCAGTCAATTGTGGTTTAGTTAACTATGTTAACAAAAGCATGGCTTAGTACAACATATAATGTTGGCAGTGTGTTATGGGTAATGCAGGAGTTCTCAGATGGAACAGAGAAAGCCACAGCACATAAGACTTTCCTTGTGAAACAATTCTGAATTTTTTTACTCATAATGCTGCATGATTGAATAGTACTAGTTTTTCTAAGTGTGGCTCTTATAGGCAGAAACTAGCTAAGCAACATTCGGCTAAAGCAAATAAACAAATAGATCTTCAGTCCACCCCCCCCCCCCAATAGTTTCCTGGCATAACTGCCATTAAAAAGTTGGAATGTAGTAAAAGCAATAAATCACTTTATGCCTTTAATTGCTCTGCCATTCAGCAATTATTTCCTGGCCTGCAAAGTAATGCTTCATCTGAATTCCATGTGCCTACGCTATTATTTATGTGTTGATATATACTAAATTCAACTTAAAGTTAACCAAGGGTTTCAGATAAACTTAGCTGGCCATCTCTCATGGCTAGCATGTTGATCTTCAGATCCTCTTGTCTCTTAGGGATTCTGCACAGTGTAGACTAATCTCTCAGAGCCTGGACCTCCTGCATCTCTGGTGATCTTTCTTTTCCTGAGAACCATCTTCAGTGGTCTATCCACTCTGGAACTGGTATTTCTTCAGAAGCTAAAACTGCCTTAAACCATTTTTAGTTTCCAGGCCATCTTCTCCTCCATGTCTCCCAACTCCATGTCCAGTCACATCTCCTTTCTTGCCAATTCATAGCCCATTTTAACTTCTTGTCCCCCCGTGTGAGAAACTCTAAGTGAAAACAACAACAACAACAGTGTAATCTGTTTTTCCCAGCTCCTTCCTAGCCTCAGGTTGTCAGCTAGAAGTAGAGCTTTTATGTCTGGAAGATTCCCATGATAGGATGGCAGATAGCACTTACCAATTCCAGTCTGTCATATAATAATTCTTCAAAAAATAGAATTTAGGAATGCTTTGTAAAACTCCTTTTTGTTACTTTTTGTTGTTGTTTCACCTATCACAATGATCCAACATTAACTTGCTTCAGTAGTACACAACAACCAGAAGGTTCAGTATTTTCTATTAGTTTTAAAACGAGTAATCAGACAAAGTAAATTTTAAGGTAATGTGTTAGTATATTTTCTGGAGTCTTCATGCTCGCAGTTCAGGAAGACACAAAAAAAGGAGATACAGAAGAAGTAAAAGAAAATTTGAAAAAGTATGTAGAAAAAAACTCCCAAAATAAAAGTTGGGCTCGTTTTTCAGTAACTTCAAAGCTATTTGGTAAATTTGATTGTACTTCTCTAGGGTTTCATATGTTCTGTGCAGCTTTTTATTTTATTTCTAAACCCAATGTTTATTCTGTTCAGGGCACTGTTGTTGGAATTTCAGTTCATTTCAAGCATTGTACACCAGTGTGCACTAAAGCCTTTCTGCAGACCAGATGTACATCATCATATTTTAGAAGGCATGTATTTTGCAAAATGTAACCTGAGTATGATACTTGATAAAAAAAATCCTATGCTGGTTGGTCTTTCTCTGTATCAGAATATTGAAGTTAAAGATCAACATCAGAGCAGACTTTTGTTGTTGTTGTTTATTCATTTAGTCGCTTCCGACTCTTCGTGACTTCATGGACCAGCCCACGCCAGAGCTTCCGTCGGTCGTCAACACCCCCAGCAACCCCAGGCACGAGTCCATCACCTCTAGAATGTCATCCATCCACCTTGCCCTTGGTCGGTCCCTCTTCCTTTTGCCTTCCACTCTCCCTAGCATCAGCATCTTCTCCAGGGTGTCCTGTCTTCTCATTACGTGGCCAAAGTATTTCAGTTTTACTTTTAATATCATTCCTGCAAGTGAGCAGTCTGGGTTTATTTCCTGGAGGATGGATTGGTTTGATCTTCTTGCAGTCCAAGGCACTCTCAGAATTTTCCTCCAACACCACAGTTCAAAAGCATCAATCTTCCTTCTCTCAGCCTTCCTTATGGTCCAGCTCTCACAGCCATATGTTACTATGGGGAACACCATTGCTTTAACTATGCGGGCCTTTGTTGTCAGTGTGATGTCTCTGCTCTTAACTATTTTATCGAGATTTGTCATTGCTCTTCTCCCCAGGATTAAGTGTCTTCTGATTTCCTGACTGCAGTCAGCATCTGCAGTAATCTTCGCACCTAGAAATACAAAGTCTTTCACTGCTTCTACATTTTCTCCCTCTATTTGCCAGTTATCAATCAAGCTGGTTGCCATAATCTTGGTTTTTTTGAGGTTTAGCTGCAAGCCAGCTTTTGCACTTTCTTCTTTCACCTTCATCATAAGGCTCCTCAGTTCCTCTTCACTTTCAGCCATCAAAGTGGTATCATCTGCATATCTGAGATTGTTAATGTTTCTTCCAGCAATTTTAACTCCAGCCTTGGATTCCTCAAGCCCAGCTTGTCGCATGATGTGTTCTGCGTACAAGTTGAATAGGTAGGGTGAGAGTATACAGCCCTGCCGTACTCCTTTCCCAATCTTAAACCAGTCCGTGGTTCCGTGGTCTGTTCTTACTGTTGCTACTTGGTCGTTATACAGATTCCTCAGGAGGCAGACAAGATGACTTGGTATCCCCATACCACTAAGAACTTGCCACAATTTGTTATGGTCCACACAGTCAAAGGCTTTAGAATAGTCAATAAAACAGAAATAGATGTTTTTCTGAAACTCCCTGGCTTTTTCCATTATCCAGCGGATATTGGCAATTTGGTCCCTAGTTCCTCTGCCTTTTCTAAACCCAGCTTGTACATCTGGCAATTCTCGCTCCATGAACTGCTGAAGTCTACCTTGCAGGATCTTGAGCATTACCTTACTGGCCTGTGAAATGAGTGCCACTGTTCAATAGTTTGAACATTCTTTAGTGTTTCCCTTTTTTGGTATGGGGATATAAGTTGATTTTTTCCAATCTGATGGCCATTCTTGTGTTTTCCGAATTTGCTGGCATATAGCAGAGCAGACTTACTAGAAGGTATATTATATGTCCAACATTTGATAGGTTTTGGAGCTCTCACACAATTCAATAGTTGAGAAAGATATGTTTTGCTAAATTCCAGTTTCCCTAAAGGTCAGTTTTTTTCTGCATTTCAGTACTGAAGCAGCTGTTGCTTTGGTTATACTCTCATACATCACTCTGAATCCCATGCTTTACTCAACAGTGGGCTAAGTGGGGGTGAGGTGTTTTGTTTTGGTTTTGCTTCTATGTGACACATTTCACATTGTGTTATTAGATAAAGACTAGCTCAGTCTCCCTGCTGTGCAGCGACATCTCTGCCTAGAGCTGCTAGAGCTTCTAGGTCACCTTTCTCAACCTTTTGACCCTGGAGGAACCCTTGAAATATTTTTCAGGCCTCAGGGAGCCCCTGCACATTCAGGCTCAAATACAGGCCAGAAGTTACAAGATTATTATATCCATTTCATGGGTTGGCCTGTATATATGCATTCACAGTGTTCTTAAACTAAAAGTAAATAATGAAACTTACCTCTTTAATGTGAAGTTGCCTGAATTTGAAATGATTTTTTATATAAATTGTGATCTCCCAGGGAACTCCACGGAACCCTGGTTGAGAAACCTGTTCTAGATTCTATCGCTGGGTTGGCAGTAGAGACCCCGAGGCTTACAGTTTTGGGGACCTCACTCTGTCTCTAGGTGGCATGGAGTCTGGGATGGCTCAGTGGATCATGGCCCCCATGGCAACCATGGACCTGAGTCAAAGTATTAAGGGCTCAGTGCATACTGGGAACACATTTGACCTGTTTTTTGTCTCAGGGCAGTTGCAAGTGGGAGTGGAAAATCTTACCATCAATCCTTTGCCATGGTCAGATCACTCTCTGATTGCTTTCTAGCTCAGCAATGAGTAATGTTGATGTAAATTAATTATAGCTACATTTCCTTTCCCTTTCTCATGTGTACATTTCTTACTCTCACCACTTAGTATTTCTTACTCCTCTGAGGAGCTCTGCATAATTTTGTTTGCCCTGCAAGGGAATAGTGCAGTAGGTATGTATAAATGTATGCATGTTCCACAGGAGGGATAGCAGTCAATTGGGAAGCATTTCTCTGTTCATTCTGAACGCCCCTAAATATTTAATCCTTAATAAAAAAAAAACAGTACTACTGTTCTCTCATATACACACAAACACAAGATCCATTTGAAACTCATGAGAATGTTTACATTTGCTTAGGGGAATGAGCTCCTGTTGCTTGTGCATTATATTTCAGAGAAGTTATCCCAGGCGACACTGTATTTATTAAAGTCCATTTCAGTGCATCTATCGTTTATATACATGAGGAATGTAAACAAAGATGAAATAAAACTTAATTTTAACTGAATTATTATAACATAAAACAGTATATTGCTTTACTTTCAGATCTTTAAGGACTTGTGTTGAAATATCATTTGACACTGGCAGGTTGGCCTTGGAAATGGTCCCCTGGATGGAACTGCTGATCATCTCCTGTTACTCTTTAACAAGGATAACAGCTCTGAGCTGCAAATATTTGGCTATATACCAGGTAGCATCATAGCCTTAAGCCTTTTCTGTATCTCTTCATTGCCATTTGGAGTTTTGCAGCTCTGATCTGGTAGCCCTATTCCTTCATTGCCAAATTTCAGAGAGTTATTAGTAGAAAGAAATGCATCAGTTTTGCCTGCTCTTGTGTGTCTTTTCTGCTCCTGAATGGTTATCATACTGTAATAACAGAAAATAGCATTTATTGCTTAGAAAAGAAGATAGAAAAATCAAATGGCCCACACCAAATTTCTATTGCACTGTGAGACTGCCTTGTCTCCAAACTTTATCTTCCTAATTTTTAGTCATATTTTTATGTTTGGCCAGGTTGACCCTAAAAAATGTTTCCCTTTATCTAACAAGTAAATACTCTTCCGGGGGGGGGGGGGGGGGACACGAACTATCTTCTGACAGCTCACTTTTCCCTCCTTTATCTATGTTGTTGTCTATGTACTTTTCCCCATAGCCTAATAGTAGCAATAGACCAAGTTTGGAGTTTATAAGTATGTTATTCTCACAAAAGAAACAATTCAGAAATCAAGGATAAGCAACGCCACATGAGGTACAAACTCAGTAGCTAGAGGACACCAGTCCCTAGTTGATCCCAAAAATGCCTAATCAGTAGTTTTAGAATAATTAACAGTGGATATAAGGGGGAAAAAATCTGTCATGTCAGAATGTGTTGTTTGCCTGCCTGCTTGTTTGCTTGCTTTATTTATTTAAGAAAACAAGCAGCCCTAATGATATGACTGACAAGGTAGAGTACATTTTTGCCAGGCTTAAATTCTTTTGAAGTTACCCATCAAAGAGTCATATTTACATAAGTTGCAAAACCTATTGTATTTGCAATTAAAACAGACCAGGCTTAACATTCATGTAAAACTTTCGTAATTGGTATACAGATTAATATGGGGAAAATAGCATCGGTTTTGTACTCCTTCCAAGCAAAACTGAAAGAATTCAGTATGTAATCGAACAGCATGTGGAATATTAATGCACAAAATCCTCTGAGTCTCTACCTCCCAGATGCAATTATTTTCTATTCACATTAATTGTTCCTAACAGATGACATTAATGACTTTGAGTTAAAATTTGTTCAAGGGAGTGCTTTGCAAGATCAATGCTGTTCAGAACTAGACTCATTTTTATAATCATTTATAATCATTTATAATCATTTATAGAAACTGCTAAATAAAATAAAGTTCACCTGTTGATTACTCAATAAGTGTTTATATAATGCTTTCTATAGCACTGGGAATCTGTAATTATCAGTCTAGAAAAAATGCTTTGATAAATGATCAGCTATCATTTGCTAGAAAAGTGTTGCAGCTTTTTCATAAATACACAATTCCTCTTTGTACTACTGTACTGTATAAGTCTTGGACTCAATAAATGGAGAAATTACAACAAAGTTCTTTTGCCTTAAGATCCTTCATTCTCCCATTGAAATTTATCTTCAGCATTTGGGATTTCGATAATAGCTGAACTTCTGCATACTTGTCAGATTATTCTTTGGTCATTTCATTATTTCCTCCCAGAAACTTCATTCATGCATCTTTGATCTGTTATCTGGGGATTTCCTTTCAGAGATAGAGAAGAACAAAAGTTTGATGTAATTGCAGATGTTCAGGTTCATGTGAGTTTTCTTGCATTTGCTGTCTTCATTTAGCACATCCTTGTCTCTCCAACAAGTGGGTGTGGTAGGGATAACAAAGCCCATCTTGAACTAGAACACAATGGAAGGAGAGATAACATTTTCTTTTCTGAAGTTCACTGTCATTTCCCTGGCTGAAGTAAAAAATGCCACTCTTTGCAAAAAGGCATAAATCTTGGCAATGTCCCCAAGACACCTTTTTGGGTATTGATTACATCTCAAAGTTTGTGAGATATGGTCAAAGAGCTTTTTATTAAAGCTGGGGCACCATATTATTCATCCTGGTTTTATGATATATTATGTATGAACTTTTAAAAATTCATGGGCTTTGCTCCCCCCCACCTTCTGCTTTTTGGATGTGCTTCCCTTTGTGCTTATTTGGCAAAACTTTAAGGAAAATGACTTTCATGTTTCATTGAAAAAAGCCAAAACATAGCTTAAATAAATAAATAAATAAATAAAGCATAAAAATAGAATTAAAGCACATGAGACCTGAAAATGTACCTTTTTCATGTATAAATATACAAAATCAATGGATTCAAATTTGCTATGATAAAAGTATTGTTTCAAAGGTTCAGAAAAAGAAGAATGACCGATCATACAGTCTGTAATTTAGCTTTTATGATAGATTTTCCTAACTACCCAGTTTGAGCTTGGCAATAGCTTCATTCAAACAATTGCCTTTCCTTGCTGCTTAACAATTATGTATTTAAATTATAATCTTAAGCATGCTTTTGTACTCTGAATGTATTGATGGCTTAAACCCTATGATTAAAAACGCTTGTCATGAAATGCAAATTAATAAACCAATGGACAAGTTAAATATATGTAATTAATGCACCCCAAGAGTGATCCTTGAGACATTTTAGAGGAAATCTAAAGAAACAATTCAATCTCTGTAGGACAAAATTATCTTCTATTTAAAAGGAAAGGTACATTTAAAGTCATCCATGGATGCCTGAATATCATTCCAGGGTTCTTGATTTGTCTTTAAGTCTATCCTCATCCATCATTTAGTATTGGACAAGGTAGCATGTATAACCAAAACCTGACTGGGTAGTAGTAGTTGTAGTAGTAATCTTGGCTCTAACTCACATGGGTGGTCATACTTTGGATTTCATTTTCATCTCCAAACAGTTGTTGAAGTATCTGGAGATGGATGGAATTTCCATCATCCTGTTGCTAGGGTCAGACCATGCTCTGGTTCTGTTGCAATTAGGAGACTCCTGGGACCTCTGTAGGTTGATTGGACTGATTTGAATGGTCTGCCTGAGGCACCTGAAGAATCCAGTTGGTTTTCAGAGGTTGCTTGGGAATTTTCTCTCCTGTCTGACAGGCAGTTCTGTTCAATGCCTAGTAAGCAGCTGGTATCACAAAGCAAGCCAGGTGCTGGATGTTATTGTCTTCTACCACTAACCAGTTAGATCCCAGCCCCTTCTGCCCTGGAGTGGAAGGGGAAGTTCACTTGGGTCTTGGAAATGTGTACTTTCCCAAATATAATTTTGCACACATTAAATCAAAAGACAGGTTTGAAATATGTAAATTGGACAGGAGCCATGCAGACTAACTCCATTTCCCCCCTACTCACAACAAGGAGGCTTGTGTGAGGTTTCCACTAGGTTTCCTTGTTCTGTTCCCTATTCCTGCCAACTTCCTAACACTTTGTTTTATTACTTGTATTGGGCCACATATGTTCCAAAGCAACTGGAGTTCTATATATATCTAAGTAATACAATTTTTAAAAAATCACTTTGAGAACAAAGTAGCATTTGTCAACTGAGATGCCTGAAGCCTATATAAAAATATGTAAACTCTTTACAATCAGACATACCCTTTACTGCAATAATTTTACTCTGCAGTCCATAATTTTAGTCTGAATTTGAGTTCAGACTCCAACTAAAATAATTATAAAAGTGGGGCTTCCAGTGAGGATTCACAGTGAAGTAGATGTCCCTGAAGGAGTGGGGATGGCACTGCAGCGGAGATCAGTGGCCAGCTGATGAATTCTGGCCAGCATAGGCACTGTGGAAAAAAAGAAAGATTGTGAGATCGCCCACTTGTGCTCTGGACAGCTGCTCCTCATGAGTAGACCGCAGGAACTGAGGTTTTTGTGGTTGGCTCATGAGTTGATCAGCTGGGAGTCAAGGGATTTCAATCAAGCTCACAGCCGTAATGCAGCCTAAATGTATGAAAGAAAAAATGTATGATAAAGTGGGCTAAAAAATTGGTGGAACAAATGGAAAAATATGTGGTTGAAAGGACTGAAATGTACTTTGTTATAATCTTAAAGAGAATTTTTATAAAATGATGTACTGTTGGTATATGTCACCAGAGAATTTGTCTAGAATGTATAAAGGCACTTCAAATTTATGTTGGAAATATGAACAGGAAGGGACATTTTATCATGTTTGGTGCACATGTAAAAAAAAGCTAGAAAATTTTGGATTCAAGTACACACACTGATTCAGAGGATTTTAAAGATTAATATACAATTGAGACCAGAGGTTTTTCTTTTGGGATTGATGGATGAACAGTGGGAAAAAAGTCATGGAACTTTGTTTTTTTATATAATAACTGCAGTGAGATTATTATAAGCACAAAGATGGAAAGTTTTGGCACTACCCACAATGGAGGAATGGTTGGTGAAGATGATAGAACTTGCTGAGATGGCTAAATTGACTTTTTTGATCAGAGAAAAGACAATATCTATGTTTATTGCTGACTGGACACCCCTTATGGACTTTTTGTGTAAAACAGAAAAAAATGAACTTAAGATTTTTGGTTTTGATGATTGGACAGGATAGGTAAAAGAAAGAAGAAAGTTATGTTGTAACCATAGAGTAAGAGGTAAATTTATAATTGCATTTATAACAGCTGTAAAGAAGATCGGAAGCTACTTCTTCGTATGTTTTTTCTTTTCTATATTTCTTTTTCTTTTTTTCCCCCTTTCTTGCACTTTTAGCTTTCTCTCTGATTTTTTTCTTTTTTCTTTTCTTTTTCTTACTTTATAGTAGTTTGTATTAGCTTTTATCTTCCTTTTAAAAAAATCTTTAATAAAACTATATTTAAAAAATAGAATATTCATAAAAGGGAAGACTTTATTTAGCAGCAAAACTTTCTATAAACAAACATTAATTCATATGTTTGCCCATCCCCACCGCAATGTAACCCCAGCATGAAACCATAAGGATTATTAGTATCAAAAGATGCATTATATAATAAAATACTAAAAAGGATTGTTAGAGAAAACATTAATTTTAGATCCTACCTGTTACTATTTAGGATGGATAGATGTTCTGGAATAGCACAGATACAGGTCCTGTCAACTTGTCACTGAGGCATCAGGACTCCTTGACATCAGATTGTTGATGGAGCTTAAATGGAAGAAGATTAGATGCTCTTCCAAAGCAAGTAATAAATCCATCCATGTAGAAAAATAGAAATCTCAGTTTTTTTTATAAAGCAAGTTCAGTCTTGTGATGATTTCACTTACCTAGAAGTGCTATTACTCAGAAAGAAGTTAAATGTTTCAAAGAAAATTAGGTTCACATCTCATCAGTTCCAAATTCAACTAATATTCTGTGGCCTTCCCAAGATTTTGCCTCCCAGATTATGTCAGAACAGTATTAACACTTTTTGACTGAGAGAAATTCATTATGTCTGTTTCATGAATACGTATGATAAATAAATAAACTCTGCATGGATATCAGAGTAGATCGTTTTTGTCTTTTCCGAGTGATGTGAAGCAGTGTAGGCACATATCTTTGCAGTGCTCATGAATGTGAACAAAAATGTTTTTGAGATTCATGAGACTTGCTGCAAAATGCCAAAGAAATGCAAATATGTTATTCATTTTGTATTAATTGTTATTTCTATTGGAGTGGTTTACAAATATTGTAAATAAACAAACTACACAACTGTGTCTATCCATTTAATAGACCGAAAGGCTTTAGAACAGCATATTGCAAGATTTCTGAGCATTCAGGATTCTCTGACCTTCATGAGAAACAAAATGCTCATGTGGAACAAAATTAAAACACATCTACTAACTTCTCCACTATTTTCTTTCTTCATTATTCTGTTCCTTGAAACTGGCATTTAGTCACAGAAGCTGAGATTGCATTTGGAAAAGGCTGATAACTACACAAGTAGTAAAGGCAGCCATAAAGTGTCAATAAATAGCATAAGCAGGAGGTTTTAGCTGTCGGACAGTGACACAAAGATGGATTGTCCTGCGTGGGAGACTTTCTTAGACAAAGCTTTAAGCTAGATAGGAAACCAAATTTAGACTGTAATGGAGAGATTCCATTCTCCATGGACATTGTAGTTGGGACACTAAATTAATTTACCTTGTCCAGTTTGTAGGGCCTCATCTGTTACATTGTGGGGATATAATGCAGTTGTCAAGATGTTCTTGTACTGCTTTAACTTGAGTTTCAGTATCTTTCTGAAGCACATTGCTAATAAACATTGCATATTTCAAGAAGACTGTCACTGAAAGACTAGCTTGGATAGGGCGTGCATAATTTAGAGAAATAAATTTTTGAAACAATCAAATATTTAGAAATGTTAATCTTGTAATAAGGATGAAATATGAGCATTGTGGTTTTAATATTTATTCAATAGATAGACTGGATCTGTATTGGCATGAATACAAATATGCTCTGTTGATTTGTCATCTTACTCAAAAAGATGCTATAGCTCTCTTTTTTCGGCCCACAAAATAATGTCATCTACTTTCTTGCTTTAGGAATGCCAACAGAATATGAAATCTGGAATACCTGCCTTGAAATGCCAGAGTCAGTTAAATGGGATTGGACCTCACCAAGTTTATCCTCAAAGCAGCTGCAGCAGCAGTGAACTCTCCTTGTCAAGTGCCTGCAGTGAATATTCCAGCAGTTCCTCCTGGAACGATGGGAAAGCGTGCCGGAAAAAGGTAAGCAAACTGGCTTCTACAGGTTGTTCATACTATATGATGTAGTAGGAAATTGAGGAGGCTAGAATTTTTTAGTTACTGGCAAGGGATGCTTCATAAGCTTAGCTTAGAAACTGAAACAATGATGACACAGGAAAGAAAGAAATGGGAAGAATCAAGGTCAGACTCCTAAATATCCAGTACTTCTAGAAGTATTGTGGCTTCCAGAAGAAGTGGGAAACCTAATCTGAAGTATTCCTTTCCTTTCCTTTCCTTTCCTTTCCTTTCCTTTCCTTTCCTTTTTCCTTTTTCCTTTTTCCTTTTTCCTTTTTCCTTTTTCCTTTTCCCTTTTTCCTTTTCCCTTTTCCCTTTTCCCTTTTTCCTTTTTCCTTTTTCCTTTCCTTTCCTTTCCTTTCCTCCCTCCCCACTCCCCACCCACTTCAATTCATCCATTTTAATTCACAGATTTGTCTCATTGGCATTTACTAGCAGAAGTGTAATATACACTCATAGTTTGGTCTGGGGCTTGTTTCTTTTTCTTGTTACTTTAGCTGCTTATTATCATCTATAACTTGTTACATCTGGGGACTTGGGGGAGAAATCCCTCCTACTCTACTCTAGGGATGAAGTTCAAAGCCTGCATTTTTATTCCTAAAGATTGTTCATTCTGTAGTAACAACTAAATGTATCTCTTTTTTTTTTCATTTCAAATCAGTCAGTAAGCTGGGATAAAAGGATAAGTGTAGGCTCTTCAATCCCCAGCAACCATTCCAGTCCTGCTGATGAACTACCTCCAACTCGTATCAAGGAAATCCACATTTTGGATGGGCTAAAGAAGCTACACAAGCAAAAAATATTACTAGAGCCACCTTCTGTTATATCCAAATGGGGATACAAAGATTGCATGGATTCTAACGAAGGAATCTATTCTCCAGGAATTAAGTACAGCAGTCATAAAGAACAGGCCAGCGGCATGCCTGAAACGGAGAGAGCTTGCATAGATCACCAGAAAATCTTTGTGTATGATTCTGATTCCCATGAGGATGCAGATGATGACTCTTCATCTTTAGCATTACTATATGAAGTACCGAGGAAAGACTGTCGGCACTACTGTAATAAATTAACTCACAGCGTTTCTGACAGCTTATTTGGCTGGGAACCTGATAGAAGGCATTTATCAGAAATAAGTTCTTATTTTAATTCAAAGGAAAGGCCTGAAAAACTGACTAGTTTTGTCAATGAATTTCAGTTGGGTGCAAAATCGTGCACTAGTATTAAGCTGCCTGTGCTGCAGATAGATAAAAGTCTTTCCAGTGTAAGCTGGAGAGACCTTAATTTACACCTTTCAGATACTGATGACAATGAAATCCTTGATGAATTACATATAGAAAGCAGCGATGAGAAAAGCCCATCATATTTGTCATTAGCACCTTTTGCAGAAAAGAACACAGAGAACTCTGATGTGCATATGGAGAAAGAGAGCACTCAACTGGCATCTTCTGAAAAACAAGCTAATCAGATGCCTACTCGCTCAGATATTAGGACAAAGGCATGTAATTTTATTAAGCAGCAAAAAATTATTAAGAAGACTTCTTCAGAAGAATGTATTACAGTAATATTTGATGCTGAAGATGGCAAACCTATTGAATTCAATTCACATCAGGCTGGAGTTGTTACTGTAACTAGAAATGAAATTTCAATCAACCAGCCATATTCTGGGTTCAATGCAGAAAACACTACATGTTTATCTCAGGGAACATCTAATTTGCAGAAAGCAATAGATGCTAAAAGCTGCCATCTTATGCAAATACCTGTTAATAAAGCAGAGAGAAAAACTGCCCCAAATGACTTCAAGGATGACTTTGCAAATGTCCACACTCCCTATGGCAGAGAATGTCCTATACACTTTGGAAAACCACTGTTTCAAAATACCTCTCAACCAAAGCTAACAAAGCCAGTTTGCAGTATTTCTTCTAATTTGAGTTCCCATTCTTGTATCCAGGGAGATGATAATCAAAAACACAAGTTAACTAAAATATCCAGCAGAGGTAAGTTTTCACCGCAGAAAACAAAAGTGGCCATGGCTGAAAGCTTTCCTTTAGTCTCTTCACATTGTCCTAAGACCTTGGATAAAAGTCCCCTGTCCCCTGTAAAATGGTCAAGACACAAAAAGATGCAAAATCCAAATCAAAATTCAAAAGTAGGCTTGAATAACTGTAAGGTGTTAGCCCATCCAGCAGCCAAGAACCTGCTCTCAGAATCAACTACCCTGCCTCAGCATCTTATAGAGCCCGTCAGTAGTGAAGAGAAGCCAACTAGAGATGTCCATTGTGATGTGCCACCAATGGAGGCCAGATCTCCATCACCTCCCCTTCCTCCTGGCAGATCAGCTTCACTGTTGATTAAACCAAATTATGAACATTCACCCCCTGCTCTTGACAAACCAGGGGCAGATTTCCTCAGTGAGACAGTAAAAGATGTTGTTCAGTTGTCACCGCTGAAAGGAAATTCAGTGTCTCTTTGTCATAACATCACTGTCTGTGGGATGCAAACTGATAAACTGCCTGCAACACCTCAAGTTGAATTAACCCATTTTCAGGACAAGGGAGAAGGCAAATGCATATCAGAAAAGTCCCTGGCCACGAACCAAGTCATTTCCAAGATTTTTACAAAGAAAATTGGTCCCCCAAACTCTAACCCATCTGTGTTCTGCAGTAATAGAGAACTTTTTAATTCTAGAGGTGTCCCTACAGCTTTCACACCACAAGATACAAGCCCACTGTTTCAGGAGATTGGTGTACCTCAGAAACCAAAGTTTCCAGAGAGTTTCTCCACTTCACCAGAGCATCACATAGGCACAGTTGGGGAGCAGACTGTTCTGCCTCAAATTAGTCCTTCCCCAGTCCCACTGTTATCTCAGGGGAGGGATGATGGAAACCTGTCTGACAAGGACCTGAAGCCCCATCTGTCTATGGGACTGAAATTACTCATAACGTCTCCCCGCTTTGTCAGAAAGAGTTCCACCGTGCCAGGGAAGCAGGAAAAGGACTGTATGAATGCAGCCTCTAAGTGCAGTGTAAATTCAGATAAACAGAGGCAAGGTGAATCTTCCTCTCAAACCACCACAGACTTAGCTGACACTGAAGAAAGGAGTCCAGAGCCCCAAATAAAGGAAAGTTTCTCAAAGAAGCTCAAAATGGATCCAGCCTTCCCCATTTCCCCTGAAACTTGCAATTTGATAGAGCAAGACAGGTTGGAGAACAAATCTGTTAAAAGGTCAGTTTCTTCTAGTAATAAAGCATACCTGAAGCCAGCTCTTGGTATGACCGGAGCAAAGGCCCGTAGTCAAAGTTTCAGTATTTATACTGAGGAAATACTGCCTGCAGAACGGTTGGGAAAAGTTAGAACACAGATTATAACAAATACATCAGAAAGAGGAAATTCTTTAACCAGACAAAACTCAACAGTGGAGGGATTACAAATTACGACTGTTTCAGAATCATCTGGGACAACAGAGGCCATTCCCGCAGTTTCTTGTAGTAGGCAAGGCATTTGTGCAAAAGTGAGTAGTTCCGGTAGTCAGATGAGTAGCCCAAGCAAACTGCCATTTCATGTGTCTCCAAAAGGAGATTTATTTGCCAGTGTTTTGAAAAAGGGGATCCACAAATCAGCATCACAGAGTGAAGTTCAAAATACATCTGGCCAAGATGAAAAAAGTGATATTTCCAAACATCAGTTGGCAATTGGAAAAAGGGTTACCCAGGCAGAAATCAACCAAGCAATCAGTATTTCTTCAGAGCACATTTTCCCACTTCAGAAAAATGTGGACAGGATTGTGTGTCACCGTAAAGCTGAAGGAAGCAAGACGGCATTGCCAGAAGCATGTCTAAATGGTCCCGAAGCCTGTGCGAAGGTTTCCGTTTCAGCTACTTCACATCCTACAATAGAAGAAAAGGTCATGTTGTGCATACAAGAGAACATGCAGAAAGGACAAGGGCAAAACCGATCTGCCACTGAGATGAAACAAAAAAACGGTGGGCCTTCTATCGCCAGCTGGTTTGGTTTCCGTAAAAGTAAACTCCCAGCCTTGAATAGCAGAAAAACGGATACCTCAAAAGTAAAAGTAGAAAAGAAAGATGCAAAAAGTTCAGCTTTTGGAAGTAAGCAAACAAAATCTGAAAAAAGGAAAGACAAAAAGAAAAGTGAACAGCACTGTGAAGCAGAAAACGAGCTGAACAAGAAGACTTGTGGGGTGTTAGATGGTGCTCCAAAAGGGAAAAAAATGGCAAAAGCCATACATAGTAATCTAAGCCAAGCAAGATCTGAACAGAAGAGCAGCCCTACTGCTGCGTACTCAGGAAAAGACAACTTTATGAAAGAGCTTTTACACAGGTAAGAATGTCAGCACATGTAGATTTAGAACACTCCCTTTTACATCACTGACAATGACATTATCAAGCATACTTTGCAGCTCAGCAGCGTGGCTGTCTTTGGGTTTTTTTTGTATTGTTTTCTTTCCCAGCAGCATTCTTTCTCACCTTTTTTAAATTGAAACCCTACAAGCTACTTTATAAACTGCAGATACTTAACAGTGCATGTGTAGTAGGAAAGAGAACTTGGCAAATCATTATCTAAATAGTTTCAGAGGGGGAAGAGAAAAGATGTGTGTGCTGGCTGGAGTGGAATGAGGGAAATAGGATGAGGCAAAAGTAACTTCTGCCACCAGACGCCAGCCAACATCTATTGGCAAGGATCTCTTGTCTGGAAAACAGAGAGATGCCGGCAGAAAAGCACAAAAGGGGGCAGAGAAGAGGCAGAATAACCTCTGCCTCTTCTCTGCCCCCTTTACACCAGCTTGATAAAGTAATTTGCCAGCATATATTAGGACTAAAAATAATCCTAATTTTAATGCATTGGATCTATTGGAAGCTCAAAAGCAAATAAATGAATACACACACACACACCACCTCTTGCCCCTTCTTCTTTGGGCTAAGAGGGTTTAGATTTAGCACATAATCAGCCAGCCTAATGGCAGCTCAGCCATATTTGGACATTTTGGCTATCTAGCATTGGACTGATACTTAAAGATCGGTTCTTGTGCTGTTTCTTTAGAAGTTAGCGATAGATTACAAATCCTTTAGAACCTTTTGTGGTGAACCACAAGGCTATTTCATTCTATAGAAATCTCCCTTGGCTCCCTCTTTGGTTGTTTTTTATATGGCCTGGAGCTCATTGGCTTTTTCTTTTTTTTATTTCAGCAGGACAGCAGTTCACCTGATTGGTCTCTTGTCCCTTGGTTTCGTCCTTGTTTTGAAGGGGAGGGTTGATGTTATCTGCTGTGTTGATTGTTATTCAACTTTTAATTGTTGCTTGACAATTGTAATTTTCCTTTTGTGATTTATCTGGGCTAAGACAGTAGGAAATGTGTATTCTTAAATAACTGGGGGATGGGGAGAAACAGCCACGTTCTGATAATTCTGTTTGTTGGCTTTGAACATGATCAAACAGTGCAATCTCAGAAAGGGCAGCCTGTGCTGAGCTGCAGTATTTCAGACTGCTGACAGGGGATCACAGTGTTGCTCTATCTTTCAAATGGAAAATAGGAATCTCCCATAAAAATACTGGCATGTCTGGGAGGGGATTCATAGCTAGCTCTCACTTCATTTTTTAGGGAGACAGCTGTTTATAATGCAGATGTGTGTTCACACATGCACAACACCACCACACTACCTGCCAAATAGAGTGACATATCCCCATAAAAACAGCTGCACATGGCTGCTCTGATCATTTCTATCTGCTTTATGTTAGCCAGGTCAGTGGTCTTTGAAATTAAAGAATAGTCAGCCTTATTACAACTAATACAGTTTTTAAGCATAGCATTTTTTATTTAATGCATCCATCATGGATAGATTTCTTTTAAAAATGCAGCATCTACCTTTGTATCCTCTTTAATGCCTCCTATAATTGGCTGGAGATTGTTGTTAGTATACAAATAAGATAACTCATAAAAGTAATTACCTTTACAGCTTTCCTGACTTTATGTCACAAAGACACCCAGAAATAATTGTACAGTAATTTCCAATTTGGCTCATAGTCCTAGAAAATTTAAAACAAATAATTATACCTGAAAGATGAATCTAATGTCGTCCCTGAAATTGCAAGTGACAGATTTGATCAAGGCTAGTTAGAAACATTTATCACTCAAAGGTCCACAGGGAGAAAGATACAGGGCGATTTCACTAAACATAAAGAAACAGGGAAGGAAGAATGATTGAAGAAGGGCAATGTAATTTATCAGAGGAATCACTTTCTACCTGCAGAGTTGATAAGAAAGCAGCCCAGCAGTCAGAAAGTGGATCAAAAAATGTTTCCTACAGGAGTGTGTCGAAGAGCATATCCCAGGGTTCTACTCTTCACAGCAACTCTGTCAATACTCAAAAAAACCAGAAGAAAAGCAGCAAAACAAAGATTGATATAGAAATACCAAACGAGACCTTGGTAAGCAATAAGAGATGATTCCCTTAAGAATTTCATTTGTTCCTTACTGTTCTTGTATTAGTACAAGGTGCACGCCCACGTATGGTAAAAGTACACAGTTCAGAACTGGGGAGTGATGGATTAATGTCAACATCCAATGATCTGATTAGGGAATCCGATTATACTATTTCTATGGCTAACAAATGGTGCAAAATGACTCAGCCTGCTTTAGAATTTGCACAGGCTACCTGTGCTTTGAAGCAAGACACTGAAAACTTCATGGAATCCTTCTTTTCATCTCTTTAAGAGTAATTGAAGCAGATTGAGATAAAAATAATAACAGCAATGGCTTCCAGTTCTGTATCATTTTTAGCTGAAATCAAATTCCATTGTGTTGTTCATATCGAGCAGATATCACAAGGAATATATTACAAGAAATGTTGATGGTGATTAGGCATCTAGTATCTACTGCAATATTCATTCTTTTAACTATTCACTCTAAGCCTACCTATGTACATAGGTTTTGCTCATTAAACGTTTGGAGATAACTTGGTAAGTTACAAACAGTATAAGCTTGGGTTTTGTTTTTTGGGAAGCATATGTAATTGTTACCTGAATTTCTGAAATGAGAAATGGCTCTCTAATTCTTTTACTCTTGCAAGTTATAGCTATTTTAGGAATGCAAGCCCTTGAGTCAGTGTTCTTTTACAGCTGAACTAGGTGTGTTGTGATTTCGATCAGCATGTATGTTTTTGAATGGGATAATGACAACCACGATATGGAAGCTGGTGCTTAGGAGATAGAATTAACTAATTTTTTTTTCAGTGCTTTCTTTCCCCATGATCCCTCAGAGGCCACATTCTTGATAAAATATGTGAGGCCCCTCCCCTTTCCAGAAAATGTTTGTTTTTTACTATTACATTTATCTTTCTATTTATATAAGCACTCAAGATGGCTGGGAAAAACTTGCCATCCATTTTTTGGGGGATCCATTTTTTTAAAGTTCTGAGTAACTTAGGATTGACTATCTAAGGAACAGTTTGCTTTCTAAGAACCTATCTCATGAATGAAGTACACAGAAAAAGCCCTCTTGAGTATACCATCTGCTCATGGTAGGCTGTTTCATCAAGCACAAATGAAAGGTCTTTCTCCTATATTGCTCCCAAAGGCTATCTGCTTGGTCTCCTTACTCTTTAAAGCTTTTTCTGCTGTCTGTATGAAACAGAAAAAAAAATCCTACCTATGACAAAGTTTTAAATATGAACCCATTTCTCAGATATATAGTGCAAAGGTAAATCATAATATAGAAGTCCTACCTGATGGGAATTGAAAATCTATTAGTTTTTATGATGCTTAAGGTTAAAACTATTGAATTCAGAATAATGTATGCATAGTTTTATCTACTTTCATGTAAATAAAGCCTTTACTGGAAGATGTGCAAGGTCATTTGTTTTCCAAGACTTGTGTATATGTATGTATATGTGTTACAAAACCTTTTTCTCCTTCACTCTGCTTTTTTTTAAGCTTGTAGCTTCTATAGTATCATCTTTTCTTTGAAAATGTAGATGTCCCCTGCATTATAAAACCACAAATTATAAGCATATCTAAGTCTGCCCTTGCAATGTCACTGAAAGGAATAGAAAGAATGAAAGTCTGGAAATGTGCAATATGCAGGAAATTCAATCCAGCTGATCTAGAACTTTGATAACAAAGCAGAGTCCCTTATCACAGCCACTCAATTTAACTATGCCCCATTTAACATGGTGCTGACAGCTTAGGGTATATCTTCACTGTACAGAAGGGGGGGGGGTAAAAAAAAAGCAAGCCAATTTTACCATTTCTTTTAAAACTTTCTTATTATTGTTTAATGGCTGGGTAATTTAAAAGCATTTTTGTCTCCTTTAGTGTGGTATTTGCAATCATAGTAATAATAGCCATTTAGGTCTTTAGTTATATCTTCAAGAAACAAACTTAATTTTATTAGGCAAGAATAAAGATCTTTCTGAATATGTACAGTGAAGAAATCCTTTTTTTTTTCCTTATACGGACAAATTAGGCTGAAAAGGCTTTATTTATTCCTTCTCCAAACAGTACTTTGCTAAGTGAAAGATCAAAATGTTATTAGAACATACTGTTTGAAGACTGGATTACATATGCTACTTTGTCCAATTTTAAAATATGGGTTTTTTTTTTAATAAGAATCAATAAAATAACTAGCATTAGCTTGTTAAACTATTTGGAATAAAAGAAAATGACTACTTAACTTTAATGTGCCTTACAGTGGGTTTTCAAACTGTGTATTTTTGATATGCTGTAGCATTAATTCTTTTGATATGCTGTAGCATTAATTCTTTTTCAGTGGGTTAATTAAAGGCTTAAGATCTTGTTAAATAGATACATATAGATTGTACAAGACAGAATGGTGTTATGTGGCAGTTGTGTGTCCCAGCAATTTGTGTGTGTGAGCATATGCATACAGTTACATATTCCTTTAACAACAATTAACATTTAACAACATTTAACAGCAATTAAGCCCAATCACCTAGGGAATGTGTGCAGGATATTCTACTATCCTATCTCTGTTATAGATATTCTACCCTGTCTCACAACTGGATAGGAGAGCATCATGGGAGCCCTTTGTATGTTTAGGCACATTAAGGGGTCAGAAGTAATAAAGGTGGCCTAACACAGAGTTGACCCAGCCCACTGATGCTTGTGAGCTGTGGGCGAATTAGATTGTCGTATTCATTAGTTGGTCCCAAGCAGCTTCCATGGCTACAAAGAGAATGATATTTTTCGTGTACGCTTAAGGTACTGTTTAACTCAATGGCATATAAGGTGGGCAAGTAAATATTATAACTCTATATGACTCAAAGACAGTGAAGCACAACTACAGTGGAAATTATTTATTCTATTTTAATATCATTCTTCCACAAATGGTGCACCTGGAGCTAAACTAGACATTATATCCCAGTAGTTCTGGGACTTGTCACCAAATTGATTAACCTAAAATGGAGCTTAATGTATACATGGGGGAGTGAGATATGCAGACTGCATAAACCACTGCTTATATTTAGTTCCACCCCAGCTGATAACAATAATGTACTGCACTTTGAGAAAGGTTTTTAAAATGCTAGCAGTTACTGGCATAAGAGCTAAATAATACCAGCATTGAATGAGGGAACTTCTTCTTGTGCTTTTTATGAACATCTCATGTTATTAGTATAAATGCATATCATGGCACATGCTATTTCCAGAAAGAGCAATATATATGCTCATGAGATTTAAGTCTGTTTCTTTGCTTTTGTAAAAATGAATCATAGAAGATGTTTTCCTTTCAAGAATTATATGTCTTCAAAATTTGTTTCTGATAGCTGCATCATGTTGTTTTTATTCAAGCATTTAGAACCAATTTAGAAGTCATTCATCACAGGATGAAGAGACTCTAAATTCTTACTGTGAATGATTTGGAAGTTATATTAAGATATTATCACTAAGGTGATAATAAAAGAACAAAAATAAAGTGTGTGTGTCTTGAAATCATTTGCCTTTTATTTTGTGCCCTTCCAAAGAGATATTTGAAAGAGATTTTTATTGTTTTCTTTTTCAATGCAATGCAGGTCAAGGTAGTAAGAGAAAACTTTCAAGAGGATGCAGAAGATACCCTCACAGATTCAACAAATCAAAGCCATTTAATAGGTAAACTAATAAATAGAACTGTGTATTTTCATTTTGCCACAGAAAATGTAACCCACTGAATCATAATAAACTAAGAACAAATTAGACAGGAATTCCTTAACACTTCTTTTCAAATAGCAGCCGTAGGTAAGGAAACTTTAAATCCAGGGTACGTTACCAGACATAGACATCAGTAGGGGGAGCAAGGGGGCAGATGATGAAATGTGCATCACAGCATAAACCATGTGACATACACACTTCCATCCAAAGTCATTTTTCATCATTCTGGCCTCATGGTAGACCTGTAGTCTTGGAGGAAGGGGATTGCCCATTTCTCCAATCCTTTTCTCCAGCTGCTAATTTCCTCACATAAAGCTTTTGTTTAATGGATACTTCTTTGAGATTTACGTTTTTCTAGTTTAAACATTAGCCTTCAAAAATGCTTTGTCTTCATATCCTTTCTCAGTATTCATGATCAAAACAATGATATTTAGCTTCATGGAAAGTTCTGTGTGCCAAAAACATACTGTAAATATGTAGCGTCCTTTTTTATGCATCTGACCTGATTTTCAGTAAAGTAAAAAAAAAACCTAGCAATAACAAAAAAAGAAGGGGGGATCTGAAATATGTATGCGTGTGTCACAGAATTTTCATTTATGCAACAAACTTTCATCTCTTTCACACACTTCCTATGTTTCACACCGACCAATTTGTCTCCCAAGCCCCTAAAGCAAACGAAGAAACATACAGGCAGCCACAGGGCCATTTTATAAGTGTTCATCCTGGTCAGTTTAAACGCAGCTTGTTATTACCAAGTAAAACTCAGTCACAGTTTCTCTATCCCAAATTTTCAGAGCCTAGTTCCATGGAATAAAAACATGGCGGCTCCTCCTCCTCCTCTCTTGTGCACTGAATGCTTCCTGTATGCTTGCTGCAGCGTGTAAATTAGACAAAGCATGGCTTTTGTTTAGGTTGCAGAATTACCTCTAAAGCACTGTCTTTAGGTTTTTGCTTTTTTTAAAAAAATGTCATACTGGCTGTTAGTAAGAAGTTTCTTACCTAGATGCAAATAGTTTTCTAATGTATGCAATGGCCTAAATTATGAACAGCAGTGCTATTTTCGCTTCTACCCTACAGTATGTTTTTATTTCTGTGCTGTGTTACAAATGTAGCACCACAGCAAGGCCTATTGAACATACCTGGGTACAGGTAGTCCTTGTTTAGTGTCTGCCTCATTTAGCAACCATTTGCAGTTAGGACAATTAAGGAAAAGTTCATAACACTCCACTTTTCATATTGAGTTGGATTTGTTGCCAAATCAAAGAATATTTTAAAAAATGCATTGATTCTGCTATATATCCATTTGTAGAGTCCTTCACAGGAAATGTTGGTTTTAGTCTGATGTCATAGAATAAAACATCATGCCCTGAATAGTCAAGCTTTCATAAAGCCATTATGTTTGGTCCCTCTTCTGATGGGACACTTTGGCTTTTGGATAGTTTGTTGTAAAATAATATAATTCTATATTATGAATTACAAATAAACTAGAGTTAGTCTTTAGTATTCTCTAATGAGAAGAATGGAAGGAAGGTGTGTGGGAAGGTCTGGTACCTCATGTCAGTGTTGGCATTTCTGCAGCTGATCTGAATGGATTTCTCTTTCCTAGAAATAAATCTCTTGAGGAATAAATAGGTGATTCTGCCTTGGATGAGAAATATTTTATAAGGCTGTAATAGGGACTCAGCTGGAAACAGAATCAGAGATTTAAAAATCTATCACACACCAGTTATTCTACACGCTCATGCAAAATGTACTTCTGTGTCATAACACAGTTTGAAAGATGATTGTCAAGTTATCAGGAACTGGTAACTAAGTAATTGGAAGCTGTACACTGCCTGCCTACAATCTTTTCTCTGGAAGAAAGTAGATATGTAGTTAAATATTTAAATCTACCAGCCTAAATTCATCACAATCTCTTTGGGAATAAAAATCCACATATAGAGAAATGTTACTGTCAAAACATAGAGCAATAATCTCCTTATCTTAGTTCTAAGCTTCTCTGTGACTTTAATGAACAGATATTATATAAATATCTGTATCTGCACAATGAGAAATTTTCTGTGTTTCTTTCACTGTGAGTTAGAGCTTCCAACTCCTTGTACTGTGGTCAACGTAATAGATCATCTTTACCGTTTTGACTCTAGATACAACCCAGACTACTGATTCAACCCAGAAACTATTTTAATATTATCAGCTAGTTGAACTATCAATATAATCTTTTAAATTTTCAAATGCATTTATTTATTTTCAAATGTATGTATAAACACATTGGTGACACAGAGCAAACTAGCAAACGTCACTCACTAACACTGGGATTTTTTTTAACTTTGTTTCATTGTCAGTATAAATATAATATATATAATATCAATTATATCAATAGCGTATACGATTTTGTTTTCCCTTGTCGGAGATAACTAGATTCTATTATATATCCCAATATGTACAACTGTATTCATGCAGTAGCGGTATGTAGAAAAAAAGGCTAACAGTCTAAAATGCATTCTCCTTTTACAAAAGACAGCAAATACATTAACATACTACTCTTCTTATGTTCTGAGCACTGGCTTAAATTTAAGCTCCAAGGTGTATAACACAAGTTTTTGTTTGTTTTTCACAATCTCTTGCTATAGCCATGTAATCATGTTTGCCACCACCTTTGCTCCCAAGTGGATAGAATATTCCATCTGATACATTTCTATAATGCTTTGTTTCCAACTTCTTCCCAATCACCAAAGCTGCTTTGAAATGCTAATTTAAATATTATTATGATATATTGTTGTGTTTTCACATATTTTGCCTTCATTTTTACACTGAAAAAAAGGTTTAGCGAAACAAAATGGAGTGTCTGCATAGTTTAGGAGTGAAAAATATCTGTGCGAGAAAGAGGCACTCCTTTATTAAATGCTTAAATTGGTATATATGTTTGCAAGTTAGCAAACATGCAACTTGTGGCTCGATAGTATTTTATCACAATTAAATACTCTTGGTTCAATTAAAAGCCATGCATATGTAAAGTATTGGTTTCCAAGCAATTGTTTACTCTGTTCAAATGTGTTTAGTGAGCCTGTAGGGTTGAAATATTTTAATGGCTTCTAGAATTAGGCTTTCTTTACAAGGCCCTGAGAATACAGTGTAATATATTTAATAAGAATCTAAACTGTTGTTCTAGGCATTGTGCTTCACAAGATATTTTTAGAGCAGGGAGAACCTCTAGTCAGCCATAGACATTCTGTACCGCTTCCAAAAAAAATTTAATTTAGAAACTGCAAGAATGTATAATCGGTTTCTTAACTCCCCTTGTCTCTTTTCTTGTGAACTTGTGTCTCTTACTTTATTCAGAGTATAATTTGGCTATTTGGTCCATATTCACTACATTTAGATTGCTTATTCATCCAGTGAGATCTGATTGATTGATTGATTGATTAATTGATTTTGCAAAGATGCTGTACTAATTGTCTTAGTGAGATCATCTGTCACCACGGGATGAGGTATCATCAATATGCAGATGATACTCAATTGTATATCTCCATCCCGGGTGAGGTAAGTGATGCTGTGACTGCCCTCTCTCGGTGCCTGGGGGCTGTAGGGGCCTGGATGGGGAACAACAGGCTTCAGCTGAACCTGGTAAGATGGAGTGGCTGTGGATTAAGGGCTCTTCCGTATCTGGGACTTTGTCATCTTTGGTTCTGGATGGAGTTGCACTGCCCCAGACTGACCCGGTGTGTAACTTGGGGGTCCAAGAGCAGGTGGCAGCCTTGGCCAGAAGGGCCTTTGCACAGCTTCATGTTGTGCACCAGTTACGCCCTTCCTGGATTGGGAGGCCCTTCGAACAGTCACTCATGCCCTTGTTATCTCCCATATAGACTATTGCAATGCGCTCTACATGAGGCTACCCTTGAAGAGTATCCGGAAGCTTCAGCTGGTCCAGAATGCAGCCGTGTGGGCTATTTTTGGCACCCCTAGAAGGGTGCACATAACACCTTTGCTGCGCGAGCTGCATTGGGTACTGGTTTGCTTCTGGGTCCAATTCAAGGTGTTGGTTATCACCTTTAAAGCCCTACATGGCATGGGACCAGGGTACCTGAGGGGCCGCCTCTTCCCCACTACATCAACCCATTCCACCCAATCATGCAGAGAGGGCGTGCTGCGGACCCTGTCAGTAAGAGAATTCCATCTGGCGGAGTCCAGGAGGCAGGCCTTCTCTGCAGTAGTGCCCGCCCTTTGGAACATCTTTCCCCCGAAGGTGAGGTTAGCCCCATCGCTCCTAGCCTTCCGGAGGAATTTGAAGACCTGGCTCTGCCACTGGGCTTGGGGCTGGGAGGAGAATAGTCGTACTTGGGGTTGGCTAGTGCCTTGAAGTGCCCCTCCTATGCAAGGACTGAGTGAGATCACAGCCATCTGGACTTTATTTATATTTAGTAGCTATGTGAAATTGTTTTATAGTGCACTTTTATATTGGAATTTTATTTTATATATATATATATATATATATATATTATTTTGTTGTAAATAGGCAGTGTCCTATTTACCAGAGTCCCTCAGGTAGGAGGAGATGGGCAGTGACAAATTTAATCAATCAATCAATAAATAAATAATTGGCTTACCATCCAGTAGTGCCCATCCAGTAGTGGAATGGCATCTACTAGCAAAATGAATTATCCTCACCCACTCCACACACCACTAAAGACAGTTCTGGCAGTAATCGTCTGGAGCAGGTTTCAGGGGACATAACTTTTTTATGAGTAGAAGGGGGACAAGTATTGTGACAGCATAAGTCTACTTACATAACATTGGATGTAATCCATTATTCTTGTGCCTAGTTGCAGAAGGAAGGACATAAAGGGATCACTATCATTGCCTCTTAGGTGTACTTGTTTAGTACATTTCTGTAATATGTGTATTTGTGCACAGCAACTGTAAAAAAAGAATTTAAGGGATCATTGGATAAATTTCATCAGTGGAAGAAACAAGAGTCAGATTGTGATTTGGATGAAACATAATTTTTTTCTCTCTAGGAGGCTCTACTAGAATATATTACTCAGAAATACAGTGCTCATTGATTTTAGTTCCACTGAGGTTTAAAAAGGAAATGAATAGATCAAGAAGCAAGAAGAAGGTTTAGGGAAACCCAACTGCAATTCACTGTGTAATCAAAAATACAACTGTTTGCACCAGAATTAAAAAGTGAAGTGACAGCTTCTTTTGTATTCTGTACTTGAGCACCACAGTCCATTAAATTTATTGTTAAACATCTGCCAGGTAGATTCTGCCTTCTGTAGAAATCACTTTCTTGTAACATCATTTTTCACATTCCAAGAACAATGCTACAAAAGGTTCAACAGTTTAATTTAAAAACAATCTGATCAGGAAAGAAAAATCTCTCTTTTATATACCTTTGATGTTGTTATATACCTTATTTATTGAAAATGTTGAGCTGAATTCAACGGATCATTAAATATTTTTGAAATTGAGGGCTGTTGATATTATATAATGGTGATGGTAGCTTTCAGACCATACCTCTAGGCTTCCCACAAAAAAGGAAAAACAAGTGATTAAAAAATTTCAAAGACAGACTGCTTGATAAGAGAGTTTCGCATATAATTTAACTGAAGGTTCATAGAGAAAGTGATGTTGATGCTAAACAATAGGTGAAGAATGAAACGTTATATCTTAAAGGACTCTTAAGTATGATAGCAAAATTGTATGTAAATAGCTTCCATTAAAGAATTCTACTCTTGTTTAACTTGGAGAGAGAATTATTCAGTCTTACTTCTGCTTTCTTGTGTCAGCTACTGCATTAAGTAACAAGGATGGTGTAGTAAATTAATATTTCTTTTCTCTCTTTTTACCCACCTGGTCAAAAAAATAAATACTTTGATACATGTAAGTTTTTATTACATAATCCTGCTTTTTACATATGCATGAATAAATAGGTACTTGTCATGGTATCAGGGTTTTGTGTGTGCTCTCAGTCTCTCTGCATATGTGTGTATGGAGACTATATGAAATGTCAGTTATAGTATATTCATCAATTTTATAAATGAGGTCATCTCTAACAAAATACTGCCATATGGAGCATTTCTGTTCAGACTTAAAGGCATCATTTCTCTCTCCATTTTTTTTTGCCCACTTGTTTAGTCCTAATTCACATGTTTGGGGAAAGGGGATTCTTCTCCATTATGACTTTATGTCTAAAATTCTTTTTGTACTTCTACAAAGTATAGAAATTCCTGATAAATCCTGATAAAGCAGTCTGAATTTGACTTTATTAATTGGGTATACAAGCTGGGCCTGCAACAAATTCTGTCCTGTGAAATGTTCCTGTTCAGCTTTTAAGCCACTCAGTTTTATCCACCTTACCTCCACTGACCCCTTTGCACCGCTTGAGCAAAGAGGACATGAAACAGTCCTTGGCTATGCTTCCTGGGCTGTTTTTGGTGTGTATGTGTGTGTATGTGTTTAATTGACCCTATAGCTTGTTTGTATTCCTGTAAAAACTTGGGACCATTCCAGCATTGTTGACGTGTCTCTATTATGAGTAAATGTTACTCTTTGGGCTAGATACAGACTGGAAAAATTGTGTTTGCTGTTAGCACATATTTATTGTATCCTGTAAAGGGATTGACAAATATGTCTACATCTCTATCTACATCTCCATTTCATGCTGGGAAGCTACTTTGTGTAATGGTAGCTTTCTTTAATAAGCAGATAACATTTCTGCCTGCTTCATGAAAAAAGAGACCATACTTTTTCATTCACTGCAATTCTTTGAACCTAAAGTAGCCTACATCAGTTCATCAAATGGATAGGGATGCTTGTCCACTTGCTACAGTTTCTAATATTCCATTAAGTGTTAAGTCAGGGTTAGTAACCTGCTAGCCCTTGGAGATCTCCTATGTGGTGCACCATGGGTGCACAGTTCCTACGCTCATTATACTCTTGCCAGCACTGCTACCATTATTACTCCACAGGTTGAGGAAGTGTTTGTATGAATATCCTCCTCATGCAATTTCTTCCCAGGAAAAATCAAGCTGATATTAGTCGGCTAATCTGCTGTTGGAAGAAATGTCAAGAATGCAATTGCCAAGGAAGAGGTCACCAAGAGGAAGGAGATTAAATTCTTCCTCTCGCTTAATGCAACTCTAGAAATTATGGAGGAGAGGATAATGGACAATTTATGTGCAGCCTCCAATCTACTAGTCAGCCCTTGCATTACCATCTCTGTCTTATAATAATATTGCAGATCAGTATTCTCTACATGTAATAAGAGGACCTATTAGGAGACTTATATATGAGTTACTGACCAGGCAAGATTTTAAGTGGTTATTTCGTTCCTGTCTTTTGCCAGCCTTGGTACTACACCAGCCTTTTCTTTTCACTGATTTATTTAGTTATCTGTTTGCTTACTTACTGGATTTATAACCCATCTTCCTATGCAAAAGTTACTCAAGGTGCATAACCATTAGAAATAAGGAAACAAAAAAAAATTCTTCAGGAGACAAACAAGATGACTTGGTATTCCCATACCACTAAGAACTTGCCACAATTTGTTATGGTCCACACAGTCAAGGGCTTTAGAATAGTCAATAAAACAGAAATAGATGTTTTTCTGAAACTCCCTGGCTTTTTCCATTATCCAGCGGATATTGGCAATTTGGTCCCTAGTTCCTCTGCCTTTTCTAAACCCAGCTTGTACATCTGGCAGTTCTTGCTCCATGAATTGCTGAAGTCTACCTTGCAGGATCTTGAGCATTACCTTACTGGCATGTGAGATGAGTGCCACTGTTTGATAGTTTGAACATTCTTTAGTGTTTCCCTTTTTTGGTATGGGGATATAAGTTGATTTTTTCCAATCTGATGGCCATTCTTGTGTTTTCCAAATTTGCTGGCATATAGCATGCATTACCTTGACAGCATCATCTTGCAAGATTTTGAACAGTTCAGCTGGGATGCCGTCGTCTCCTGCTGCCTTGTTATTAGCAATGCTTCTTAAGGCCCATTCAACCTCACTCTTCAGGATGTCTGGCTCTAGCTCACTGACCACACCATCAAAGCTATCCCCGATATTGTTATCCTTCCTATACAGGTCTTCTGTATATTCTTGCCACCTTTTCTTGATCTCTTCTTCTTCTGTTAGGTCCTTGTCATCTTTGTTTTTGATCATACCCATTTTTGCCTGGAATTTACCTCCGATGTTTCTAATTTTCTGGAAGAGGTCTCTTGTCCTTCCTATTCTATTGTCTTCTTCCACTTCCGCACATTGCTTGTTTAAAAATAATTCCTTATCTCTTCTGGCTAACCTCTGGAATTTTGCATTTAATTGGGCATATCTCCCCCTATCACTGTTGCCTTTTGCTTTCCTTCTTTCTTGGGCTACTTCTAGTGTTTCAGCAGACAGCCATTTTGCCTTCTTGATTTTCTCTTTCTTTGGGATGTATTTTGTTGCCGCCTCCTGAACAATGTTGCGAACTTCTGTCCATAGTTCTTCCGGACCTTATCTACTAAGCCCAGTCCCTTAAATCTATTCTTCACCTCCAGTGCATATTCCTTAGGAATGTAGTGAGCTCATATCTAGCTGATCTGTTGGTCTTCCCTAATCTCTTTAGTCTGATCCTAAATTGTGCAATAAGAAGTTCGTGATCTGAACTATAGTCAGCTCCAGGTCTTGTTTTTACCGACTGTATCGATGTTCACCACCTTTGGCTGCAAAGGATGTAGTCCATCTGATTTTGATGTCCATCTGGTAAAGTCCATGTATAAAGCCGTCTCTTAGGTTGTTGGAAGAGAGTGTTTGTTATGCAGAGTGAGTTGTCCTGGCAAAATTCTATCAGCCTATGTCCTGCTTCGTTTTGTTCTCCCAGGCCATGCTTACCTGTAATTCCAGGTGTCATCTGACTGCCCCCCTTAGCATTCCAGTCGCCTGTGATGAAAACAACATCTCTTTTAGGCGTATTGTCCAGTAGGTGCTGCAGATCCTCATAGAACTGCTCTACTTCAGCTTCTTCAGCATCTGTGGTTGGGGCATATATTTGGATCACTTTGATGTTAGATGGCTTGCCCTGAATTCGAATTGAGATCATTGTTTCATTTTTTGGATTGTATCCAAGCACTGCTTTAGCCACTTTACTATTAATTATGAAGGCTACTCCATTTCTTCTGTGGTCCTCTTGTCCACAGTAGTGGATCTGGTGGTCATTTGATATGAAGTGGCCCATTCCAGTCCCTTTCAGTTCACTGACGCCCAAAATGTCGATCTTTAATCTTGACATCTCACCAATAACCACATCCAATTTGTCCTGGCTCATAGATCTTACATTCCAGGTTCCAATGGTGTGTTGATCCTTAGAACATTGGATTCGCCGTTCGCCACCAGCACCGTCGGCCGCTAGCCATCCTTTCAGCTTTGACCTAGCTGCATCATCACATCTGGGGCTATTTGAACTCATCCTCTGTTCCTCCCCAGTAGCATTTTGACCATCTTCCGACCTGGGAGTCTCATCTTCCGATGGTATACCGACATATCTCTGGTTGTACTGATCCATTTAGTTTTCATGGCAAGAATACTGGGGTGGGTTGCCATTACCTTCCCCAGGGATCACATTTAGTCTGACCTCTCTGTCATGATCTTCCCGTCTTGGGTGGCCCTTCACGGTTTAGCTCATGGCGTCACTGAGGTACTCAAGCTGCAGCACCACAACAAGGTAACGATCCTTTGCTGAAGGGTTGGGCAACTTACAGAATTAAAAACTAACAACATTTAGAAATAAAAACAAAAGAAAAGCCACTAAAACCAATTAAAACAGTTAATTAAGACAAAACTAACTTGCAGGAGAGTACCAATAAATTACTAACAATGCAACCAACCAGCAGGCTCAACACCACCACTGGACCCCCAGGCATGGTGACAAAACCATGTCTTAAGAGCCTTCCAGAAGGCCAGCAGGGTTGGGGCTAATCTAACCTTGCGGGGAATGATGTTCCAAAGGGCAGATAACACAGCAGAAAATGCTCTCCTCCTGGGTCCTGTCATATGACATTCCTTAACATGCCTCTCTTGCCAGACCTGATTTGTTGGACCTTATTCCAACAAATAAAATTAGTTCTCAAAAACCAGACTAGTAAACAAATATTAACCAGGAGAAACCAAATGCAACAACCATACATATTTAAAACACCACCCCATGGTAAGACCAAATGCACATACATCCATAATTAAAATAAAATAGTTTTTAATCTAGGAACTGCCAAGAGGAGTAAATGTAAAGTGGGATAATTGGGCCTTCCGCTAACACATTAGTCAAATAAGAGATCTTTAAGTCCCTTTGGAGGCTATCATGGAGACAAGAAGGAGAGAGCTGATTCCAGTGTTGTGGGGCCAAATCTGGAAAGCCCAGAATCCATGACTTTGTAACAAAAAAAGGCCCTGCTGAGAAAAACGTAAGAAGTGAACAAGACTATAAAGAGAAATAAGGCCCGACAGTTATTTGGGGGGGTGGTATTTATTTCTTTATTAGATTCCTATCTCACTGCAATTTGGCAATTCTTGTCAGTTACACAATATGCAAAAAATTAATACATACACATTGTCCAAATTCTAAAGTGTGCTATAGCATCCACCAGGATCCATGTTCCATGTGTTTGTTTAAAATACTATTTTAATTATATAACAATTAAATAGGAGGTTGGAATTTTAGAAAACAGAGCAGTAATCTCTATGATCAGATTTATTTCCACCACAGTCTTATACCCCACAAAGACCCCTTCAGAGCTGGAGGACATACTTCCCAGGAGGCTAGTTCACCTTTGGATAAATGGATGTTCCATGATTTGCCGTGATAGCCATTTTGTGAGATGTCCTTAACATACTCTAAAACTCCCAAATATGCCCCTTTAAGAAAGCATACTTAAAATTCAACATGGAATAATTGGAAATTTTTAGAACTTTGATAATGTTTTGGGTAGGCAGAGGGATTTGTTGAAATGGTTTTATGTAGAAACAATTCTGTTCTGGAAGCATGTACTCATTCTTTATAAAAGTAAAGATTGTTAAAAATTCTACCCTTCCTGAATAATAAGAATCTAGTATGCATTAGTACCTTCTAAATAATGTCAAGTTACTCTTCGTCACAGTCTGTCGAAGACAAATAATTACTTTCTTCTTCTAAGAGATAATAGCACTTGTCTAATTGCCAAATCTGCAGCACTACGGGGGCATTCAGTTTAGCTGTCCCTCCTGTATGCCAAATACAATAGTTTTCTGGTTCAGCTTCCTTGTTAGACATAGCCTTAAAAAATGCCTTTATGATTATGTAGAATCAACTACTGAATTATAATAATTACTTTTCCAGAAAACTTAGCCTGTCCATCTCAGTTACATGGAGAAGATTAAATGATTAGCATTCTGAAAAATATGTATAAATCCTACAGTTGCATGCAAGTTTAGGCACCCCTTCTCAAATTATATGTTTCAATAAATTCTTAAATGAATAGCTGCTGACACAACTTCTACATTGTACAAAGTTAAACAAGTCATGTTCTTGCAAATTTGAATGCATATCTTGCACCTATTTATGTGCAGTTGTTTACAGATTCAAAATAAGAAAACAGTGAAAGAGTTTTCTATTCTTGTATTTGGCGGTGGTTTTTTTCCCCCACTCTTCTTTGCAGAACCCTTCTAGCTCAGAAATATTCTTAGCTCTCTTTACAAGCCCTGCATAGTTGAGATCTATCCACATATTTTCAGTAATGTTCAGATTTGGGGACATTTACCTTTCTTAACTATGAGTACTTTGACTGATTTCAAGGTACATTTCTGTCTTGCTGAAATAGATACTTTCTTTCTGGCTTCCATTTCTTCAATGACTGTGGCATGTTAACCTTTAGAGTATATTAATATTTAGTCAAATCCATTCCTCCTTCCATTTGCACAATATTTCCTGTGAACTAGCTACCACAAAACATCAATGCATAGTACAGCCACCTCTGTGTTTAACAGTTGACAAGATGTTGTTTTCTTCAAACACTTCACTGTTTTTACCCCAGATTTATCCTTTCTGGTTGTGTTTTATCAATCCAAAACATATTGTTCCAAAAGGTTTTATTTTACATATATAGGCAACAACTTTTATGATGAAGTTCAAAGTAAGATTTCCTTCTGACAGCTTTCCTGTGTGGATCATATAAGCAAAGCTTTACAGTGGACCTGGGGACAACTTCTTCTAGTATCAGCTAAATATTTCAGTGGATCATTTGCAGTAATTGTGGATTCTGTTTTCAGATGTGACAAGATCAGAGGCAGTTCTAGCAGTTTCTTGTTAATATTACAGATCTTGCTTGCCTTCAACAGTTCCATATAAATTCCATTTCTTAACAATATTTCTCACAGTTGAAACTTTAGCTGAGAGTGTCTACAGATTCTCTTACATCTATCCCTTGCTTTGTAAGAGTGAGTTATCTTTATTTTCAAGATATGTTATTTTCTTTATTTTCAAGAAAAGTCATTTAGTTTATTTTCAAGAAATGTTCAGACAGCCACTTATAAGAAGCCATGGTTGTGAAAGTAGACAGAACAAATAACCAAAACCTGAGAAGTTAGAAGGATCACAATATTTGTTCATCTGTGGAATGGTCTTCAACAGGCTAATTGTAGAGTCAACTATATTTTGGTGCAGTATTAATAGCTTTTCAATTTTGTTTTGTTTTTAATAGCACTGAATCAGTTTGGGTGTCCAAACTTCTGTACATGCCATATTCACCATTGTTTTTTATTATTTTGAATTGGTGAACATCTGCATGTCACTAGTAAGTATTCATTCCAACTTGTAAAAAGATGTTGTATTAACTTAATATCAGCTAATCTTCACTTAGGGAGTCACTGAAACATATAATTTGACCAGGGTACTTCAACTTTTGCATGCAATTGAATAAATATGATAGAAGTCAATGCCATTATATAGATTCACACAGTTTATATTTAAATGTGGGGGAAGTGTACCAATTACTTGATCCCAGCAAGGAGTTTGTGTTTAGCTGGATGCTGTTTGTGTGGAGTTAAAAATAGATGAATTTTTAATGAGCTATTAAAATTCAGTTCTAACTACAGACCTATTTGTAAGTCAGTGCTACTATGATCAATAAGCCTACCTTTTTGATTAGGACTGTAGTTTTACATGGGTTTCATCTTTATAGAATCCTTAATTTTCTAGGTCAGAATGGTGCAATTTTTTTCAAGCTAGAGCTGTACTTGTCCTTTGGACGGCTTGCCAGAAAGCACATCCCCAAAAGTAAGCAAGGATAAAAAGCAGGAGTAATACAAAAGGAATTAACTACTGTTCATGTGATTGCTCCCTAACTACTCTTTGGTTGTATTTTGGGAAACCCTGGAGGCAACAGAACCTCACATTGTGTATCCACTGCTCTGTGTAATGTTGTTATTTCTATTTTTTCTTGTTCAAGGTCTGCAGGAACTGTTAATAATATTTAATTAATTAGTTAAATAGTTATCTGCTTAAACTAAATAGACTCTGCCGATATTTATCAAAAGTCTATATGCTGTAATAGCCAGGTTAAGGGTAGCTGCTTTTAATGTTAATATGTCAATTTCAATTTTATGTGAAAGTCCTCTGCTTCATAATAATATATAAAACTCTTGGTGACTTTATTATATGTTTTATTTTTGTAAGAATCATATTGTTTGGTCTAGAGATGAATGGAATAACTCAGAAGGGTACATCTAGCAGTGTGCAACTAGATTTCTGTGTATGCAACATATCCCTGATTTCAATCATTCCTTTAAATGTTGCATTTACTGGATAGGAAGATAAAGTGGGTTTTCCCCCTCAAATAATTATCTGTAAATTGGAGGTGGAAAGCTGTCTTACATTCTGTCACAGAGGAAGCACCACCTGCACAATTTAATTTGGATGAGAATATTAAGTGAATCAAATTTAGAACATCTAAAAAAAAGAAATGGTCCCAGTGACAAAACGACAAGATTTCTCAGAAGCAGCTAAAATCTAGCTTTGTAGAAAGTGCCCTACATCCTTACCTGACTCTTATCCTAGTATTCAGTGATTCCTTATCAATGAAAGAGCCAGAAAAGTCCATAAACAGAATTGTCGGAGCCGTATGTTCCCTGTATGATTTCTTAGACCTAGTGGATCTTCAATACATAGAAGTTCCAGATATTTGGAATATCATTTTACCTATTTTCCCTCAACCTCCCCCAAAATAATAAATGTTGCTTGTGGTTACCAAAAAAAGTACTCGCCCTGCCATAGGCCAAGACAGTGGAAAAAAATTGTCCCCAAGACCCCTTTCTGTAGATGGGGAAAATATGATGGGGAGTCTTGCAAAGTTCCATACAATTCAGATGGCCCAAATGGATGCCTTTATAAGTGAATTACTTATCAATTTCCATTCCAGCCAATATGAAGGAACAGAATCTGTTTCTGAAGATCAAGCTATGTTCCCCTCCCCAGCTTTCATTGCAGTAATTTGTTAAAAGGAAAATAGCTTCCTGAAATAAATTCATATTAAAATGTTGGCTTTAAATCATAACCATTTGCTAACTGCTGCTGCTTCCTGCTTACATTCAGTTAGCTTTGGGCACAGTGCTTAGAATATCATCTGGTCTGGAGGAGGAGAATTTATGTCCTGAAATTGGGATAACATGGAAGAAAATGTGTGGCTTCACTGAAACTTTCTTTTCTTAGTTTAGAGAAAATATTGCCATGACTTTTAATTGATTTCTTCCTCAAAATAATAATCTGTTAAGAAAAAAGCAAAAACCATGGATTCTGTGCATTATTGAGTCACATTTATATAGATTGTTTTGAAAAAGCTAAGCAGGATAGGATCTGGTTAGTACTTGGATGGGAGCCAAGTTAGAATTCCTGTTTAGCAGCCAGTGGATAATTACTTGGAAATATTTGTGCCACATTTGAATGAAATGGGGACATGTTCAGAAACTAAGTGAGCAGGACTTGATACCTGAAATCTTATAAAAAGCTAATTGCCTAGATTTTAAGTTTAGATAGAAGAAAAAAGCAGACTCCTTTTGAAAGCAAGTAAGAAACTTTTGTTGCTATTATGAAAAAGCCTTACTATCCACCCCTTGTCTCCTTCAGCCGTTTTAAAATACCAGTATGGTAGACTCAGTGTGGAGAAGGTGGGCCACTGAATTTAGGAAAACAAACAATAATCTATCATAACCTAACCTTCACAGTGACCAAAGCATGAGAGCTTGGGGTTAGTGGTGGGCATTGGGTCTACATGGAGGGAATGAGCTGGTTGTGATGCTGCCTGACCCAACTGCAAGTTGTCCGAGTTTTGCAGGCTTCCAAGCTCCATTCTTTTCACTAGGGTAAGAGGTATGGCTTCTCAGCTTTTCCTCTGCCTTTTCTTTGTTTGGCACCCCATGTTGGTGAGGTGGGTCTTTTCAGAGCTGCATTCTTCGCACAGGCAGCAGCAGAAGATGAAGATGAATAAGCTATGGAAGATGAATTAGTTTACCCCCTTTTCAAATGGAGACAGAGAAATCCTGAAAAAAGTTTTTAAGACGGGGTGGAATATATAAGTACAAGAAAACAAATAAATGACATATATCTTTAGGAAACTATTAACTCTGAATATCTTGATTCTCTCTTCATTTGCTAAATGTTCTCTAATGTAAACTTCTGTTAAAAGAGTATAGGGAGACATGGGATGAACATTTCTGCTATACTATTCATGTGAACAATGTGACCATTACTAAGCTTTCAGCATGAGTGGATACAAATAATACCACAATATAGGTAGCACCTGTGAAGGTATGATCTTGGGAATATATATGCAGTCTTCCCATGAACATTAAAATTCAATAAAGTAGCTTTTTGGAAGGTGCTTCCTACAAGGTTTTCCAAATAGCTGATAAGCAGATGTTTAACTTTTGAAGCTTGTCCAGTTTGTAAATAGGAACTTCCCTGTACACAGAAATGTTTGTTCTTATGGTTCATAATCTAACTGGTAGTATAATCCAAGAAGTGATTAGTTGGTTGGTATTATATTTCAGTAGCTAGATAAGGAAAATAAAGGATCATACAAAAAGGAACTCAGTTTGGATCAACAGATAAATAGATCTATGTTTTAATTTGAAAGGAAAAGGTTTTGTAGTTTGGGAAAATCTATCAGGATTGGCAACTAAATGACACAGTTTGGTTAATTATTTAACTTGGCTTCCAGGAGGTCTGGGGATTCATGTCCTGGCCAACTAGACTAGACATGGAAGAGGTGCAATAAAGTTCTTTCTTTGCAGTTCGTTAAACACATTAACTCAAAGGCAATAAGGAATAGGTTATTTCCCAAGTCAGTAAGGTGGCAGGCAAGGCGAGGCAGGACTGGACTGGGAAGCTGGAAGTCGCACCGCAGCAGGGCAAGACAAGCAAGGCTGAACTGGAAGGCTGGAATCAGAGAGCAGCAAGGCAAGACTTTGAGGCAAGGTTGCGCTCGATAGCAAGGCAGGGCTCTGAGGCAAGGCTGAGCTCGGTAACAAGGCAGGGCTGTGAGGCAAGATTGGACTGGGAAGCGAGGCAAGGCTCTGAGGCAGGGCAGAGCTTGCTGGCAAGGCAGGGCTCTCAGGCAAACAGCAGGGCAGCAGCAGGGCAGGCAGCGGAGGCAGGAGGCTTGGAGTTGGCAGACAAGGTAAGGAGGTTGGCTGAGGCAGCGCGTTCGGAGAATAGGCAGGAAGAAGAGAACGGTTGTCTCCAACAACTGGCTCTGGCTTCTGGCACTCTTTATATCTTCAGCTTTCCCACCTTTTTCGCGCAGAAGCCAATTGGCTATCTCACTGCTCAGCCTGCCTTTCCAGCCTCCTTTCCCACACACTGATAGGTGGCAGTGAATTTGCCTCCTGTCTGTCTTCAATCAGTGGGTCTGGATCTTGCTGTCAAGGCTTTCTCCCACTTTTTCTGCAGTCGACTGATCTTCCTCAGACTCAGACTCAGTCTCCATCCTGACAATTCACAGCTGCTACATAAAGCTAGATATGGTCTGATTGGTTCATTCAATCATCTGATCCTGTGGCCCAAGAAGCCAAAGTATTCTCCCTGGCCATCTTCAGGATAGTGTTGTGGTACAGTCAAAAATAAGGCAGCAGTTCCATCTGCTTGAAAATGCTGCAGTTGTAAGTATGGTACTTCCAACCCACTATTAGAATTTGAGGACCCACTGCATTACAAGGCCTTACATTCAGCCCTATCATTTGACAACACAGTCTTGCTTCATGAATGGTAGCCTTGCTTCCATTCCTCAATGTATACCATGTCTTTGTGACTAGGTAACTTTTACCAAAAGCAATTTACTTCTTTTCAGGTTCATGCACTAGTTGGCCTTTCCGAGCAAAACTAGGAAAACCTGATTTATTCAGCTTTGGTTAATGAAGTCAAATGCAGCCTACCATATATAATCCACTTTAAAGATGACATAGGTTTGGAAGCAAAAATCTTAATTTCTATGTGTGGGTTGTTGTTGTTGTTTTCCCTTGTTTTAGCATTTCCAAGAATGGAAAGGACAGGCAAATAAAGAGATCTGTTCTGCCATCTGTAGTTTGAGATCTTCTTGCCAATTACAAATGTAGCTTAAAGGTGTTTAAAGAAAAGAACTATTCACATTGGAGTGCTTATGAAAAATCAGGCTAATATTTGGAAATAGTTCTGTTTCAAAATTAATGGGCATCTATGGATGAACGAGTTCCCAGTGTATCCTTCAAAGAAAATCAGTCATTTGATTTAGTGCAAGTCATATGTAGGCCCCATTCATACCTTTAGCTTGTAGCAGGGGAATCCTTTGTTACTGCTACATATGTTTGAACTACTTGGTTTGGTCAATACATTGGATGTAAATGTAATGGTTTGTCAGAATAAATATCATTGGTGTTGAAACAGTATTTGGGCTGGGGGACATACTAGAAGTCCGCTAAGATTCACAATATGGTAAAAAGGAAAACAGAATTTGAAAGAGCTGTGCTTACTGTGACAGAATTAAATAACAAATGGGAAATATTATGAAAACATCAGTAAAGGGAAACATTAAATTGAAAAGAAAATGATTTGTTAGATTGTATTGAGCAGCGCCAGCCAATACATGATTGCTCACTACAGTCTAGGTTGAATTATTTTATTTGATCTAATTTAAGGATGTGCAAAAGATTCCATACATGAACTGTTCAGTATATAGAGCAGCTGTTTTCCCACATTCAGATGTTTTAGCCTGGGTAGAAATAGAGTATCAGCCCTCCCAGGTAAACCAGACAGGAAACACAACAAGATGAGCTAATTCTACTTTATTGTAAGGCTACATTGACAGAATCTTGCAAGTCCTAAATTACAAATCTCCCATCCACCCTATTTACTGCCTGAGTAATTAGGGTGGATGCTTCCTAAATTTCTTCTCTGGCCATTACTCTGTTGTGGACTCCTCCCTCTTTTATCAAATTGTTCCCTAGGCAGCATCTCTTCCCCCTGTCTTCCAAGATCACCCACACATTCCATCACATGGAGGAAAGAGCTGAGAATAAAACAAGAACATCAGTGACAGCTGAGTGAAAAGAAGGGCAAGGTTATTGCGTATCGCCCCCTTTCTCTCCTCCTCCCTTCAGCGGTTCCCAGTATGAAATACCCCACCACCCCATCCACTCCCAATCTTCCTGGTGTTTTTGTTTTCCTCCTCCTCTTCCACCCTTCACTGCTGCTACCAGTGTGCCACAGGGTTATATATATTTCCTTGCTCCATCCTGCAGGACAAAGCTGGCCATATTCCAGAAAGCGCATTCTATTCATTGCAGGGAACAAGCAAATTCAACCGTCTTGGCTCATATCCCACATACACCAAACACATTTTCTAGAACAACCATCCACAGTCAGATGCCTTTTAGATGTGTTGGACTACAACACTTATTATTCCAAGACAGGATGGCTGTGCTTTTGGATTTATACTTAAACATATCTAGAAGGCTCCAGTATAGAGAACTATCATAGACCAGCTCCTTGAAATTTTCTGAAATGCACAAGAGTTCCCAGTCAGTCAGACCAACAATGGAAGGCAATGCCTTAATGATCTGGCAGTCAATAAATCTTTTCTGTTGTCTGCTCAAAACGGGAAAAAGAACACTCCCACAGATTGTGACTCTATGCACAAAACTCACACAAGGAGGAAAAGCTTTTTTTCTTCTTCCTGATACTCTAATTTTTACCTCTGAAGTCTCCCACTCCTCTCTCAAACATAAAAGATCATTCCAAAATCTTCCTACAACATAACTGGAATACTGAACTATCCAACTAGTGATGCATCTGTAGGCTGAGATTCAAATAAAAGCAGACCTCCTGTCCAACACATGATAGGAGATCTCCAAACATCTCCTGCCAGTTTATAATTACCTGCAGCAATAGAAGTGCCACATGCTATTCAGTAGTTTTACAAAGGAATCAATTCCGCAGAAAAGTGGTGGTGGCCTATGCCATGTTAGAACATTGGTGATAGGAGAGATGAAAAGGAAGGCATTGGGATAACTAGTTTGCCCTGGGATAAGCCATGATGGCAGCTGCTGAGGGGAGAGGTTGGAACACATACCAGCCACACCCTACTCACCCAGCTGGGTTTTGTTTTAACTAAAACCTGGAACAACCTAATTGTTCCTGGTTTGGTTTCTGCGGAACTATGGCTGACCCCAAAAAGTTCAGCGAAACTTCCAGAACTCTTCCAGGTTTCTTGCTGGTTTGAGATAAAACCATTTTCCATTTCAGGCATGTCTTTAATACAGTTTGAAATTACCCAAACTTTGGAATTTCTAACCTTTCTATCAAGGTGACGATGGAAGTGGGCTTCCTATCAACTTTAGACAGCATGCTGTGAAGAGATGTGATCAGACTTTTAGCTTATTTTTTCTCTCAGTTTTAAGCCAATGTTTCTGCATTTGTCAGACGAAAGTGTGTAGAGATACCAAGGAACCGTTTCTAGCCTAGTCTCTTTTGTAGTATTTTGTAAATTACTCTGTATAGATGGAAGGAGATTTGCATTGAATGTCACACTGAACACCTATAAAATAAGTGCAAGATTCCTCTCCCATCACTCCAGAAACCTGCAAATAGCAGGACGTGCAATAGCTTCCACTTTACACCATTAAGAAGAAAAGATTCAGGGTCAGAGGATATTTTTCTCTTGTTTTGTTCTTATTTTTCAAGCAACAAGAAGAAAGAAAAGCTTATTGTCTATTTCTGTGAGGGTGAATGATGATTTGATACACTCGCAGGGATCTTCAACAGATACGTTACTTTAAGTTTCCAGCTTCATTAAGGATTCTAAAATTACTGCACTGAGATTGAGATACCTTCTTCAATCTCACTGACAGTTGCCTCCAAGGAACTAGAGCAGAATTGAAGAAAAAATATATTTGGCTCCCATGTTTTATTCTGTCATAAAACATAGGGAGGAACTGAAGAGATGATAATGAATTCTGGTCCCTTAAATAATGGCATAATGAGAATTTATTCAGAATAGCTTGCTGGTTCTAATTCTTCAAAATCAAAATCAAGTACTATGTACCAAGGAACCAGGTGGAAATTTAGATGGTGACAGACATGATAATCCTAGAGAAGAAGCATTCAAAGTGGTAGGGTTCACATGACATGATGACTGGGGAGAGTTACTTTAGTCCAAATCAAGGGTAGGACTATTTGGAATTCAATAACACCCACAGGGTTATTGGCTGGGACAATTAACCTTATTTCTCTATTTGCAGGCCACACTGACCCTCACCCCATTTTCCCAATCAAGTATATCACATGAAGAGGACCCTGGAAGGCCATGAAGTTCTTGGGGTTCTTCCCCCAAGCACTGAGCTAGGGTGAGACTGGTGACCAGTAGATACAGGGGGAAATGTTGTTTTGGGGGCACCATGAGATGTACTTTCTGTTGTTAGTATTGTTGTTTGTTTTTATGTTTTATTATGTTGTGAACTGCCCAGGGTTACTGTATATAAAATGGGCAGCCATTTAAATCTGTTAAATAAATCATTAGGACCATTGTGAGTTAAATCAAGGGACTGGTCTCAAAGGTTCCTGATTGTGTACAAAAGCATTTACTGCTTCAAAAAAAAAAAAGATACTCTTGGTTTCTGAACACAAAGGAAACTTAAATGCAGATACCCGAGCAAACTCTTGCAATATAGGGTGGAGGCCTGAGAATTTTATTTGCAGCTGGGTCCTATTCATTTTTATTTGAAAATCAGCTCCAGTAATTTCAGGACCTCCAGGATTTTGAGAATAGCATTTCAGTCTTAGGAGCACCTTTGAAGAAGTCTCATTGAAATGAGCTTGCTGCCATTTGCTAGTGCTGTGGAATTTATAATTCAAAATACTTTTCATAATCATGCTAACCTGCTGGTAAATGATACTGGCATTGATGGGACTCGTTTTCTTTTCATTTCATGTTTACTGTAAATATAGTAAGAGAGAACTACATGCTTGTAGTGAAGAGTATTGAAGAGGGGTGTTTTGGAGCTAACGGTATCAGTAAAATGATAAATGTAATATGAAAGAACTGATTCATTATATGAAACTGAGAGAAAAATTAAAGAATCTCTTTATCAAAATAGTGGATGTTTCTTGTCTAGAGAACAAATTATTAAAATGGGTCAGAATGGTTGCAGAAACCGTTGTTTATCTGTACTCTGAACGTTGTACCTTCCTCTCCAAAGCAACCTATCTTTCTAAATCATATATCCAAATTTTCCACCTCTCATAAATCTTCTAAAAGTGAGTAGGTGATATAGAACAATGTTAGTAAACATTGGCCTTTGTCCATTACAAATAAGTGGGGAGAGGAGGGGAGAGGAGGAGCCGTAACAACAACTAGATTTACTCTGGCCCTGATCCATTTCTGCAGAAAGCAAAAAAAAAAAAAAAGGCACCTTAACTTCTCTCTACTTATGTGGAAATACAACTCTGAAGACTGTAAATATTATTGGTCGAGGATAGTATTACTAACAATAATACCAGTAGTGATATTCATTACCTTTTTGGAACTAAAATTTGAACTTATTCCTGAAAAACATTCCTTATTATCTGTGCTTTCAGAGACTGCTTGGTGTTTATGGTGTTGCACTTGAACATTCATCAATAGTTTTACACTGCTGAGCGTCCAGCTTAAAATACCGCACAACAATATTCAAGTTGCAGCAACTGTTTTATACACCTTGAGGTTTAGATAGGCACTGCCCATGGTGCTGAAATAAAGATAGCTAATTGCCATGTATGAATAATAGGCCAGTACTTTCCTAATTTCACCTTTGTCCTCACTCATATTCCATCTACATCTAGAGTATGTATATGCAGTATTTAGAATGCATGCACACCTTTTTTATTTCTTTATATCTGTCTCCAGATTGACGGGTATTTGTTGGCCTGAAATAAACTGGTTGTATAACATGCCCACATTTGGTTCTAAGATGTATTCTGTGTAATCTTTCACTTCAGAGTCTCCTAAGCCAATTTTACAATTCTGTGAGGTAATTTAGTGAGGCTAAAATAATTGGGATGCCTTGACTTTTATTTTGTAAGAAGACTATAGTCCTTGCTAAAGTCTCAAACACCCCAGACTGACGCATTTCCAGATAGCTACTGGACTGATTAAAAATAACTTTATATGATAGGATTTTGAATGTCTTCTCTAAAGATAAGAGCCAAACCCTGTCTTGTTCAGACTAAAGTCATTCCAGGCAATATGTGGAGTTATAACTATAATAGCAAATGCTTTTAAGAAAGTCCCTTAGGAAAAACAAAAGGCAATACCTCTAACAAAATTATCATTTTACTTGCTTTGTGATTCTTCGAGTATTGTATACAATAATATTCCAGAGTAAATTGAAATGTACTGCATACTTAAGAAGATTGTAGGTTGGGCCTTTTATAATGTGTCTTAGTCACATAGACCAAAGCTAGCTAGGTAGCATGTAAAAGTTCTGATTAATTCATTGTGATTATTAATTCTGGTTAAATGTATATGTTATTTTGTCATGACTATTAAAAAAAAAATCAGTACCAGACACAATTGTCTAATTACAAAAAAGATTGTACAAACTACTTTATACAATTCATATAGCTTAAAGTTCAGGGATTCCTAACCTGGGGTCCATGGACCACTTGGGAGTCCATAGATAGATTTCAGGGGGTCCCTAAATTTGGATGAGAAAAAAAATACAATTTTATGTTCACTTATATTACTATACTACATATTTGTTCTTTTAAAACATTTTGAGCATAATTGAGGTCCATCGGTTTCACCAGACTCTCAAAGGGAACATAAACTATCTAAAGGGGGCAGACTCCCGTACCTGTCTTACAGTTGCCAGTATTCCCTGCCTTACTTCCATTTTTTAAAATGTAGATGGCAGTCAAGTGGAACACCTAGCTTGCATTTGCTCAGTACTTCAATTTTTTTCCACTGCCTCTACTTGAAATAGGACTAGTGGTATTATAGTGATATGGAGGGAGTAGGTAGCTACAGAACAGATATTTTGCTTTGCTTTGTTCTGAACTGTGCTGCACTACCCACACTGCTTTGAGTAGGGTGAGGACTAAGATTTCATAGGGTAGGTGTCATAGCCCAACAGAGGCTGTGGAATGATCTAGGATGGATTGGAAAGGACTTAGGAGTCACCCTGTAGAAGGAGAGGGTGGTGGGTGGAGCTTCAGGTCAGTTCAGAATGGGTAAAAGAGGACTGCCAGGGAACTAGGGAAGATGCCATTGAGAAGAAGAGATGTATACGTTTCCTTGAGTGATGAATGAATGGGCGTATGCCTACATTTCTGTGGATGAATGGGGGCTGGAAGAAGAAGAAGAAGAAGAAGAAGAGGGGGAGGGGGAGGGAGGGAGGGAGGGAGGAACATAGGGATAATAAGGAGAGAATGTGGGGTGGTGAGAAAATCCTGAGAAGAGGGAGGCCAACCCTATATGTTTGCAACCTAGAGTAAGATATAATGTGTGAGTTTGGGAGTATGATTTTGATAGAGAGAACTGGGGTCCAAAGGAGCAGTTTTCTGTAGTAAGGACCTCTGCCCTGTACTCAAAATCTTAGATAATTTATTTGTCTTTAAGTCTAATCACTTTGCCTTTCAGTGAAATGAGCATATTGTGATTGCCCATGCCTACACAGCAGTAATTTTGTGACTAGGTATCAGTCATTCTAGCCATTTTGTGACAGATTTGGCATGTTCCAGGTCCTATTGATCAGATAAAGTGATCTGATGGGACCCTGAAAGCAAGCCTTGCCTATTGCTTTGCCTGCTCTCTGAACCACATTTCCCCAGAGATCCCCAGGGCTTCTCCCCTGCCTTCATTTAAAAGATTGTCGAAAATTTGGCTTCTTCTCCAGGTTAGAGTGCATGATGGGCTTCTCATAGAATTTTCCTTTGACCTGGATGGTTGTCCTTCCTGAACCTCTTTTTTAAAAAAATTCTGCTTTATGGTTTTGTATTATTTTAATTGTTTAAACCCTCCCAGGGTTGTTATGGAATCAGGCAGCTTTATAAATCTTATAAATAAATAATAAATAAATAGATCAATACTGTTCACTTTGACTTGTAGTGATTTTTCTCCATTTTAAAGGCCTTATCTCATTTTAAAATACTTTCAGCTGGGGATCTATGTCCAAAGCCTATGAGCCATAGCCCTTTTCTTTAAACAAAAGCCCTTTCTTTCAAGGTGCCCTCTGTTGTTGTTGTTCTTTGTCTTTTTCAGTTTCACTGAAAGTACACTGTATTTTTACGTTTTAGAATCTTGTTGCCAAATGAGGACGTTGGACAGTGGAATAGGAACCTTTCCTCTCCCAGACTCAGGAAATCGTTCAACAGGCCGACGTGTTTCTAAACAAGGACTGGATTTAGAAAATGAAGATTTCACATCACCTGAGCAATCTTTTCCCCAGGCTCATTCTGAGAAAGCCAAAACCCTAGAACGAGAAGTGCCTTCAACAACTAGTAAAAGCCAGGGATCTGTAGAGAGCATAATTTCTCATTCAGCATCAGATCCTGCAGTGACTGATAGAGGTGTGCAGACTTTTCAGAGTCGTCTTCCAAAACCAGCTTCTTCAGGTAAAATGACAAGTTTCTGTATTTGCAAATGAGATGCTTTGTGTCCAGATGTCAGTTTTCATTAGCAGAGACCTGCTAATGATAACATTATATATAAAGACATGTGAAATATGCAGCTGAAAAGACTCCTCACATTACGATAGAAGGTTTACAAGCTAGTGATCACAGTGAGATGGAAATGCTGAATGGTAATCTGTTGTTTTATAAAGAAGGTTATATGACATACCATGTGTCACGGGTTCTTTTTTAAACCGTACCCAATTAGACTGAGCCAGACTGAAGAGAGGCACAAAAGCACTGGACCCTGGATCATCTGGGTTTCTTTCTATCTCCCTATAAGTGTTGTGGGGACGTTTTATTTTGTAAAAACATATCAGAGTGATATGTGAGGGCTTCCTATATTCTGTTCCATTGCTATCTTTGTACTATTACTATGATAATTATTATAACAATAAACTATTACTCTTTAATTACTATTACTATGACAATGTTTATACTATTACCCATTACTCTATTACAATTACCTATATACTATTTATTTATTTATTTATTATTATTATTATTAAATTTCTCTGCTGCCCATCTCATACACAACAACTCTGGGTGGCTTACAAAGAATAAAAATAATATAAAAACATAAAGATAATATAAATATTGAATATAAAATATATTTGTATACTATCTCTATACTATAGCTAGTAGGCATCAACATTTCTTTCTTTAGCCTGTCCTGTCTTGAGTCCCTTCTCTCTGAGATTTCTTCTTTTTCTGTCAATGGCCAGCACATAGAGCTCTTGCGCCTTTTTTACGTTGTGCTTTCTCTTCCTTTATACTTCTTTTCCTCTCTTTTGGACCATCCACTCCTTCTTTTGTTTGGCTGCTGTACTTGTTCTGTTGGTGGCTGCAGAGCTCCAAAACATGTGTCTCCTTCCATGCTTGAAACCAGGGGGCCGTGAGTTCTAGTCCTGCCATAGGCATAAAAGCTGGCTCGGTGATCTTGGGCCAGTCCCTCTCTCTCAGCCCAACTCACCTCACAGGGTTGCTGTTGTGGGGAAAATAGGAGGAGGAAGGAGTATGAGGTATGTTTGCCGCCTTGCGGTATTTATAAAAATAATAAAGGCGGGGTAGAAAATAAATAAATAACTCTGCCTTGCTGATGCTGGGGGAAATGCTCAAATGGGAGGGAAAGTAGGGAGCACAGGGGACTGCAATTTTTTTCAAGCAGCCTGTTCTTCTACATCATGTCTTTAAATAGTTCATGGATAATGTCAGAGCGAAGTCAGGGCAAGTTTAAGCTGTAGCCAAAAACAAATTGAAGAATTTCCAGAGTTGGCAGAGCTTTTACTTTCAAAATGTTTATGTGTGTGCATGCATGTAATGTGTCCGTATGTCGTATGTGACCATATGGGTCTCAGTCTATATGGATTCATTGGATCTCAGTCCATTGGGTCTCATTCCACATGGATTCATTGTAAATGCCAGTACAGGTTGTGAAAATTCCCCATGATGACTCTTGTTATATGATGTATTCGTACATCTACATCTTGAAATAGTTTAACCACTTTATTGAGAAGTGTAAAGGGCTGTTCTTTTCAAGTTCATCAGACTGTATGTGAACCATATGGGCTAAACTTTAATTTAAAAAAAAATAAATCATGTTTCCTGAGTACTTCATAAAAGAAAAAAACATTTAAAGTAGAAGACTACCTTAACATGTTTAGAACTGTGAGGAAAATAACTTTTCCCATAGCAACCCATGAATCTCTATATTCAAGAAGTTTGCTCCCTCCTTTCTTCCCACTAAGACAAGGACTTTCTTCAGAGCAGATAAGTAGGGCAGAAAGTAACCTGATATCTGTTGCTTATGAATATGTATGTATGCCTGCATCATCATATGAATATGTAGGATTACATCATTTCCTTTTCTTGTAATGTATAAATATCAGTGCATTCCTTTAGCCTGCAGGGGAGGCACTCACCATCTTGGTGAGAACCCCTGCCCCCAGTGCGCACTGTTTAATAAGTACTGCAGTTCAGCCTTGTTTGCTTGCTTTGGGTCCTGTGTTTGATTCCACAAACTGCACAATTGTTTGGCAAAATGACCTTTTCTCCTACTGCCACATTCATGTGAGAATTAGAAATCTACTCCAAGACTCACAAATAATGTTTTGCTAATGTGTCAATATTTAAATTGAACAGATGATTAAATAAGCTGCATTAAAGATTCTTGGAAGTTTATGAGACATCTTCTAATTAAACATGCTGGAATTTAATTGATTTAGTAATATTCCTAATACAGATTTGTACTGCTTATAATAGAATGCAAATACACACTGTATGCTTCATTGGAAACTCCCCTGCTCATTTCAGTTCATAGTTAAAGAAAGGGTATTTTAAGTTAGAGTGTTTTTTTTAAAATAAGTATATTGTTAATTAATAACACAACTAAAGGAGATTCAGAAGAGAAATCTTAGTTATAGATTATATGCTACATGCTTGAATAGCCACATGTGTGACCTCAATTCAGCAGCGTGCTATAGAATAGACTCCATGATTAAACACTGTCATTATAACAAATTGAATAGAAACTGCAAGCACTGAATTGCTTCATAAGAAGTCAGTAGCAGTAAGATTGTCCTGATCTTAATGCTAATATTCACTGCACCAGCCTTCTACAGTCTGTTTCTTAATTAAATTGTCTTGAAGAGATGTAAAAAAAAGTAGCATGCTGCAGACTGGGAGGTCAACATTCTCACTTTCAAATGTTATCATCTGACCAGTCTCTCTTTTCTCTCTCATATGCATGCATACAGTGAATCTTACAAAGCACTGTGATTTACTTGTGCTCTTGTTCTACAAGTTGTTCATTTAAAAAAGAGTAAATGATTTGGCTAAGAACACTTGTGCTGAGACAATTTTCTTCTGCCACTTGGTATTTTGTTCTTTTATTCTCAGTTAGAAAATCTACATCTGAGTGTTCTCTTCCTCTAACTTACCATAAAAAATGCTCTGGACCCATAGATCATTGTAACTTCAGTGCCAATTTATTTTATTTTATTTATAATTGGAGAGTATGTGTGCTCTGTTTGCACATCCATAACAATAAGCATGGTTGAGAATTACGCCCTTATGATAAGGTAAATATATATATTTACCTTATCCCTCTTTTGGGGGAGATGGGCGGTAATTAAAGTTGAATAATAAATAAATAAATAAATAAATGAAATATGTTCTGGGATATTAAGTTATATGGCTTGTAGAATTCCTATCAGGATAGCTTTGTCTACTTCTTTCTTCTTCCTCCATTTTATTTATTATTTTATTTATTTAACAAATGTATATGACCGCCCAACACACACATGGTGACTCTGGGCGGCTTACACGATTAAAAATCAATAAAACACCCAGTATACTCTAGCAAACATACTCTAGATTAGCCATTTAATCAACTCCGTATCAGCCTGGGTTCCCCAGGCCCACTGACAGAACCAGGTCTTCAGGGTCTTCCAGAAAGTCGGGGACAATCTTATATCTGGGGGAATAAGATTCCATAGGAAGGGAGCCACTATGGAGAAGGCCCTTTTTCTTGGTCCCACCAGATGTACCTCTCTAATTGATGGGACCCGCAACATACCCTGCCTCCCCACTCTGGTGGGCCAGATAGATATAACTGGGGAAAGGCAGTCCTTCAAATAACAATCTTCTTTAATCAGATTTATTGAAAGAGAAGAGGTTTAGGTTATAGAAATGTTGGCCATTGGTTGCATGTACTTTAGTACCCAATTTATCTCTAAATGTCTTATGGCAGAGATGACTACATGTATTCCTAGAATGTGCAGTAGAATGTGCAGATGTTCTGCATTTGTAATATTTTGCAAGCCTCTGTCCTCTTTCCCATTATCACAGTGTAATCAGTCAATTACTGAATGAATCTGACCCTTACATGCAAATGGGATCAAAGATGCTATGTTCCATTTCTTTTTGTTGTCCAGGAATAACAAGCCCTGTGAAAAAAAACAGTCAAGAATTGAGTTCTTTGGCTTCTGCATCATTAGAACATTCAGAAAAAGAAAAAAGTGGCAATATAAAGATGTTTCCAGACTGGAGCAGCAAAAATGCTATCAAAGCCAAGGTATAAATGTAAAAGTTTTTGAAAGAGTTTAGTTTAGTTTAGTTTAGTTTAGTTTAGTTTAGTTTAGTTTAGTTTAGTTTAGTTTAGTTTAGTTTAGTTCTCAAAGTTTAGTTGTTTATTTCTCAAATTTATATCCTGTCCATTCCCTAAGTGGTTATCTGCTATTCCCACTTCAAACCCACAAACTCTGTGAAGTAAGTTATACTGGGAATTTGGTTATAATGCAGTACTAGAGTTAATGGATTGATTTATTGTATTTTGAATGTCCCAGGTTCATTCCCTGGCTTCTTCAGGTAATGCTAGAAAAGATTCCTGCCTAAAATCCTAAACAACTATTGCCTCTATAGCAATAAGCAGTAAGCAGGATGGGCTTAAGATCAAACTCAGTAGCAGCCAGATTGCTGTGTTTCACATATTCACATGCGTATGGCAGACCCAACACCCAGTGAGGCTCGTGGCAAGTAAAATTCTTGGACCAAATCCAGTATTCTCTCATCATTCCTATACTAGGTGTTAGCTCTCTGACAGAGGGAAGAGTGGTAAAATAATATTATTGCTGAATATTTTGTGTAGCAGTAGGTTCACCCAAAATAAACTTGCACTCAATTACAGTCTTCTATTTTGTAATATATCATGCATATTCATCAGCAATAATAAAGTATATGTGCTTTCCCCTTTCATTTACAATATTTACAAATAATATTTATTATTGGTTCCACAATTAATTTACAGGGGAAGAATTTGTGACATGATGTTAAGTAATCAATCAGTTTAAGACATTAAGCCTTTGTTATCCCCAAACACTATAGAATTTCATTTCATTTTCCATTTTTGTATGCATTGATTACTGTAGTTCAATACTATCTCTTTTTAAAAAGGGATGATATTCTGCCTCTTACTATGTTCCAGGAAACTGAGGTCAATTACAAGAGAATTTGAAGGCCAAACTTTAATGTGAAAAATACATAGAATATTTCCTGTTGTTGTTATTTCTTTACTGCAGGTATTAGGAGCCTTGAATTTTATAAAAGAGGCAGTGAAAGTAGGAGGGTTTAAATTTTTTGCCATACTTTGTTTTCCTAATCAAAGTTGCCTTCATCCAAAGCTGCTTTCCTTTTTGAAGTGCAAAGGATATATGAAGTAGTTATCTTTTCTCCCCCAAGAGAAAAGTACCTGGGTTGATTTGTCTTGGAAACCTGGACTGTGCAGAAAGAGTAAAAGAAAAGCTCATTGCATTTCTGTGATAAAACTCAGAGTTTCCTTTGAAAAAAGGAGAAGAAACCCTCATCCAGAAGATATTTCATGTCTGCCTTGAATCACAGTTTTTTTTTTAAAAGCTGTACTGAAAAATTACAATCATACAATTAGCAACACTGTGCCAAATAAAGAATTAGAATAAAACTGTAGCCTTTCTTAGATATTAGTCTGAATCCTTTCCCTTAGAACAGTGAGGTAAAGTCAGTGTAGTGTAGTGGTTAAGGTATTGGATTAGGAGAGGAAAGACTCAGGTTTTAGTCCACCTTCAGGCACAGAAGCCCCCTAAGTAACTTTGAGCCAATCACTCTCAGCCAAACCAACCTCACTAGATGATGGCTGTGGGAAAAAATTAGTCTTGTACTGTGCTTAGATATAAGCATCATACCAAATAAAAATAATAATGCTAACAGAAGACTGTACCTCTTGGGGATGGTATTGATTCATGTTTCCCACTGCAGGTACATTACACTGTGATTTATAGGAATACAATATAGAATTGGATTCCTACACTGGATAGGGGACTGTACTAGATGATATCCAAGGTCCCTCCCATTGTATGTTTCTATAATGTAGGAAACACCCTGGCTTCAAAATATTCCTGGAGTAATTCTCACCAACTGAGCAATGTTTGCCTGTAACTGTCCCTCCATTTCTGTCAGTTGAGAGATTTGTTGGGATGACTACTTCAGATCCCAAATACAAGAACAGGTAAATGAGCCACTCTGAATTCCTGGGTTGCCACTAACTATTCATGGGTCCTTTTAACTCAAATGCTTTGTTATAACATAAAAGCAAGATGAATCTATGGATTCTGTAGCTGGATTGTGTGAGAAACAGTTTTAGTACTTAGATCGTGCTGGAAGAAGGTTCAGAGATTTGTGGCATTTAAAAATCTCTGGTTTTTAATCAAGTTGTTTCAATTTGCTATTGATAAAATCAATAGCAAATTGAAACAACTAAATAAATTGGGCTGAAAGAGGCAAAATGGCTTGCCTTCTTTGTCTGTACTCCAGATCCACTGCTTTCAGTGAAATGTTTTCTATTCTGAGTCAAGGAATTATATGTTGTTTTGTACAGGACAGGGCACTGAGAGTGTGCACTTACTCTGCTAGCAGTAGCAGTGATACTGAAACGGAGCTAGAGCCTGAAACAAATGATTTTGGAACTGGAGGGGAAATGTTGGTAGATTTAATGAAGAACAACAAACAAGGTACTGTACAATTTGCACACAGAAATGTATTAATCCTACCTCTGTTGTGACAGATGATTTTTAACCATCACTTCTGAACTCTAATTTGCCATTACTTTTTATTGTATCATTTTTTACCTTTTACAGCATGTTTGTGACTAGATGTCAAACTGTAACACTTTTAGTCATAAATCCCTATGGTGTAACTAAAACAATCATCATTGGGTTATTGCTTCAGTAGTATGTTATACAACACACGCACATACTAGTCCCATACTTAAATAGTTTAAAAGAAGTCAATGAGCCATGAACTCAGTTCCCATTCTACAGTTAAAGTCATATCTGATTTTCCTTTGGAAACAGACATTGCCCCTTTCTCTGTTTTTCTCTAGATCTTTCACATACTTTAAATGTAACTGAAATAAGAGCCAAATAACTAAATGTAATACTGTAGATGTATGGTTTATAACTGTTACACTTTTAAAGCATGTATGCTTTGTATATTGTTTTCAATTCAGAGATTAGAATAAAATTGAGACAATGCTTCTATTGTTGCCCAAATGCATCACAGAGCATTAGGAGCCTCATGCATTTTCATCTAGTATTAATTTTTCTATTTTTAATGAGGTAGCTTTGAACACACCTGGCTGGCTCTAGATTAATTTAGAAACATGTTTA